>NW_027526361.1:70966612-71162080 GCF_048455015.1 Haemaphysalis longicornis | reverse complement strand
GCAACCAATTGGATGTAAAACATACGAGCTTCCAACTTATGTACCCAAACTATTACATCTACGTTAGCGTAATGCTCAAAATAATATTTTTGAGTAATAAAATTATGTACAGAATTACATCGACGTCTTGCGGTAATTCATGCATGGCGAATTCATGCTTTGGGATTCATGGTAATACATGCTAGTAAAAACAACAACATTAAGGGTTTACCTGTCTAGCCGTAAAACAAAGATGAAGAATACATTAGGTCTCGGTTAAACTGCTCGCAACTCTTATGCTCGGCGAAATCACGTGACCGCACCCCGATAGCGTTGAGCGTACATGTTTCTGTCGAGCTAAATCGGAAAGGGGTCCCCCATGTTGTAATTTTTGAAACAAACTTTTCAACACCGTACAGAAAAAAAAAATGAACGTGGTCGCAAAAACGAAGAGCAGAAGCCTTCGTTACTACCTCGCCCACGCACAAGACCCTACCGGAACGATTGTAAGAGGACTTCTGCCCTGGATGCGCGTAACCCGCAATTCCCAGAATCCCACGAGTGAAAAATGCCCACCGAAGGTAGATTACAACGACACAAGGCCCCAACACCTAATCTCACAACGCTTAAACAGCTCCCCAGCATCCGGCCGCAGGCCGCTCAATCTGCAGCCGAAAAGGCGACTGGACCAGCTGGACAGGTATGTGTTCCTCCGAAAACCACCGAGTGGGGCGCAGGAGGAGAGTTCGGAGTCTCTCATCTCCTTCTCCCCTCGAGGATAAGAGCTCCAGCCGTCCGGATGGCCCACGGAAACAAATGGTGCTGGGCGAGGTCCTAATGACGATGTCAAGTCGCGCGGCCGAAGGGCGCATGCGCGTCCCGCTGTTCGGCGTGCGTCTACCTGTTACCTCTTGAAGCCAGGAGGAAGAAGGAGAAGGGGGGGGGGGGGGGGGGGGGCGGGGGTGCGCGGCCGACAGAGACAAAGAGAGGCATGCGCTCAGGAAGCCTGATGAAGCGATGGGGCCCCGTTTCCTCCACGAGGGTGGATTCTTCCGCTTTTGAGCAGTTCCGAGAACGCGGTTGCGTCGGTCTGACACAACGCTCTTTCTCCGGAGGCCGCGTGGTGGAATCTCCTTGAGCGTGCGTGCATATATACGTCTATGTTTCTTTCATAGGTTGCGGAAGCGTTTTTTCGTAAACCCTGCTCGTCCTTCGAGGAAGAAACATGAGGGCGAAATAAAAGCCGCCTTGCGATGCACTTTCCAGCGGCTATTCCATTCGCCGTTGCCTACACGGTATGTTTAATTCGTTCTCTTTTTCTATGTGTTTGAAGGCGAGTTTAAAGGGCACCTGTTGGCGGCGCTGAACTCAAATTACTCTCGCCTGAAGAAAATGTTGATCGTGTTGCGAGTTAAGCTAGCCGGGGAGGTGCTTGAAAACCTGCTCGATCAATCTCTCCGCGGCGGTACTCGTGCAACAAGCACCTGAACCGGCAGCCTAGTTTGAAGTCGTGCTCGCGCAAGGTCTGCAGCCACCCGCGTTGAACACAATTTAAGCTGTGGGCACAGGGAGTCTGACCCTTGCTCCGTGACCTCCCTGAAGTTCATTCGAGATTTTTCATAGTTGATGATCGCGCAGCCCGTTCTAACGATTCGTGATGTCGATAAGGATCCGCAGTTTGTTTCCCTTCAGCGATCTGCGTGTTATTTACCCAACGTCTATAACGAAACATATTCTCGGTGTAGTGGTGCTGAACACGTTCTCACTCTTCACATCATCGAAACAGCGGACGCTTCTCCTGATGATTCCCATGATAAAGAGTAAAGAACAAACTTAGCGCTAGGATGATTCAGGTTAGAAACAAAGTTGCAATGTACAGCACTGAGCATTTACTGGCATTCAAGGAAGATAGCTAAGGAAGGCGAGGGGCAGACACGGTTAAACAATTATTCACACTGTGCAGCCTATTCGTGCCGCTCCAGCCAGAACTGTTTGCGTGCCACCCCATGCCTACAGTTTGGGAGCTATACATATTAGTTATGTACATATGCGCGCGGGTGGGTGATCCGCTTGAACGCGCAGCATCGTTTTTATCGTTATAGGATGTCTGTTTTGCTGTTTTGTTCCTCTTATTGGTGTTGTCGCCATTTTCACTGCAGTCGCTACTGAGAGCAGTGGCACTCCATTTTTTCGACGACATGCTCTAATATTAGCTTAGAGGTTCACAAGAATGGTTAGCGTCAGCATCTGTTGACACGACTGACTGTTGCCGTAGCACCGTGCATAGTTACCACGGCTCAACTGTGTCAGTCCACCAAAACGGAAGGTGGTGCGCTTGTTTCCAGGTGAACATGTTGCCTGACGGAACAGCCGGGTATTCGAAAGAGAAGGGCCGACAACTGCGAAAAACAAACGTCGGTGCCAAAGCCGCGCGTAAGGAAGGTGACGCTGCTGCCTCTTTTAAAAGCGCCCGACCCCGATCGTTCTCGGTCCGCTCTTCTCGAATCCGCTGAAAGACATCCTGAAAGCCAGAAAACATGTCGCACGTCTTCCTGGCAGTCGCGTTGCCTCTCAGTGCGGAGTTCGAAACAGCCGTGTCGGTTCCCTCGTGGCAGTGAGAATTAAGCGACGGCTCACAAACGCTGCACTTTTTTTTCATTTGCGATTTCGGAGCTACGACGTTTACGAGACAACACGTTACTAAGCCATCTCAGAAACTTAACAGATTGCACATGATGTTTGGAACAAGGTCTCAGCATCCATATAGCTATTTCAGATTTACGATCCGTAAGAAACATTCGTCTTTTCTGCGGGGAAAAACGGTTTGTCTTCGGAAGTGTCTCGAGCCTAACGTGCGCTCTTTGGTACGAAAGCAGCAAAACTATGCCCACGTACGTACAGTCATCCCACTCTATTCGGGTCGTTAGAGTCGTGCTTTTAATATATTGATCCATGTGAATTAAAGTCTGTCATAAAGGACACTAGAAAATCGTTCACCAGGCTGATACAAGCTGTGCCTGTGATGAAATGATTCGACCGCGAAAGCGAAAAATTGCTGTTTGGGCGCGATACAAATACAGTTTCCCGATCCGTAAACCAAACATTAAAAAACGCGGATGCGTCCTGAAGCCCGACTTCCGCCTTTCGGCGTGCATCTCTTTCGTAGCCTTAATTCCTCGCCGGGGCGTTATTTTCCCGTCCCCCTCTTTATTTCCTCTCACACACTCAAAACAGTTTCTTTCGGAAGCCACCTATTAAGGCCCAGCGGAGCCTTGGCTTAATTGGCCTTATCAGACCAGTTGCCGGGAGCGCAGCATGCCATTCGTCACGACCCCGCACGCATTCCCTCATGAGTTCGCTTGCGTGCGGAACGCGCATGGAGACATCGTTGGCCCTGCCTCCGTTTGACGCGCAGCGAAAGACCAAGGCGAGCTCCGAAAAAAGTAAAAGATTCAAGAGACCCCGGGAGGTGACGCCATCACCATCTGCCGGGCAATCGCACAGCGGGTGGACACCAGCCGCCGCCTGGTTGCGTGTCTCGCCGCGCGGTTGAAAGAGGGACCGTGGCGCTCGAACGAGACCTGAATGCGGGCGAAGGCACGCACGGAGCTTGGCCGTAGCAGGAATTGAGAAGCGGTTATGAAAGGACACTCGCCCAAGGGTGACTTTGCTCTCGCGTGCCGGAGGCCAGCCTCGCGAAAGGCAGACTCCTCTGAAAGATCTGCATGCTCTTCGAAGACGGACGGAAAAAAGGCACATGCAATAAAACGAAAATTAAGCAACGACAAAACGTGCTAAGTCGTTACAGTGAGTGGGCAGTGCACTAGATGTTTTCTGCATCAAGGCACAAGGAGTGTCTTGATATCCAAAACATGTGGCTCGGTAAGTGGCTACAAACCAGTGCTCAGTGAACATTACCAGAACTCTAGGTAAACCTTGCTAACCGAACAATATTGTGTTGAAGTACTTCTTGCCGATATTGGATCGGTAATAACAGAAACACCTCCATATCTACAGTTCACACTTGCGATAATACAATACGGCTGATCAGGATTGCCGCAAATGTGCTGATACGCATTTTCACCGGTGAAGGGATTCCGCGGTCCGTCCAGCATTGAAATACGCTTGGGCGCTTAAACCTAATCTCACCGGATCGGCTAGCGCATTTCGCAACTTTCCTTGTTCGCGAGTTCACGAGGCAATAAAAGCGCCTTTCGCTCGGCGACCGCCGACGGCTGCTTGCTTTCTGCGCCTGATCTTGTGCCAGATGCCCCTCGCTTTTTAAAACATCCCCTCGCGTCCTCCAGCGGTTCTTTGCAGTCTTGTTATTCTTTCTCGAACGCGCCGCCGCAGCGTGCGGCAAATCCCCTCGGAAGATTATATGCCGTTGGCAGTTGACGACTGCAGGAACGTCGCTTACTCCTTGCTGAACTTGCCCCACGTCGTGCTTCTCAAACTGCTAAGGAGGTTTAATACCTTGAATCAGTATTTGCCAAGTGTCTCTTAGACTGTTCTGTCGTAGAAGCGGGAAAAAGTAATCTCTTCCAAAGCCGCTGTTGCGCCTTGGCATCAGCCAAGTGTAACGCACTTTATTTTCGGTTGCGACTGTGCATTTATTTTTGGGTGGGTAGAAAGGAAAGTGCCATTTTGTCGCACCCATGAAGACGTCAAGTAAAGCCCGAGCAGAATCATTTCGTAGCACGTTTGTGTGACAACATAATCTATTCAAGAAACGTATGACCTCCCTGTAGAGGCCCTGTAACCATTTGTATTGGTTGGACCTGCGTCGGCTGTTGAGACGCCACGGCTCAATACTGAAGCTGAATACTGAATACGAGGCTGCGGCATTTCCCGCAGTCTCGTTTCTACGGCAGGGGCGCCCGTAATCATGTTTCGTCTCGTGACGGCCTCTGGGCAATTTCATTACCGTGCACGTTTGCTTAATTAGCAGTCTTGAGCCAGGCTGCTTACACTCGCCTAATGTGGGCATACCAGCCCCGCGCAGGGAAAGCCGCAAATGTGACGATAGCTATTCGCCGTCTAGTTCAAGCCCTGACTCGTGTTCTCCCGTGCGTCGTGCGCAGGCCTGGATGCTCCTAGCGGCGCAGCCCCGCAGCCGGAAGCAGCAGCGCGATCGGCGGGCCTGAGCGCCGTCCGGCCCGCCACAAAGGAGAACAAGACACCCCTGTGTGCGGAGAGCTCGGACCCCGGGGCCCCAACGTGGCCGGCGTCGCGCTGGAGGCGGCCGAGGCGTTCGCGCTGGAGCCGCAGCCCCAGACGGCGACGAAGATCGGCGACCTGGACCTCGCCATGAGCTCGTACTTCGCCAACTCGTACCTCCCGGACATGCGGCCGCCCTCCGGCGGCGTCGGCAACGGCGGCGACCACTACGGCCCGCCGCCCCCGCAGCAGCAGCAGCAGGCCAACGGCGGCGACCACTGCGACCAGCGGCAGTACCTACAGCACTCGTACGGGGGCTCGCCCCAGGGCTACCCGCGGTTCCCGCCGTACGATAGGCTGGAGATCCGCGCCATCAACAGCGCGCCCAACTCCCCCAGCCCACCGGGCGGCTACTACGGTAACCACTGCGGGGCTCCGCCGCCGCCGCCGACGCCGCACCAGCAGCAGCCGCCGCAGAGCATGACGCACCCGAGCGCCTACGTGCCGGCCGTGTCCACGGTGGACGGCGGCCAGAACTGTCGCGGCTCGCCCAGCGAGGCGCCCGTGCCGCCGGCCATGGCCCAGTACCCGAGCTGCAAGATGCAGGGCCCCATGGTCGGCGCCGGAGACCTCCCTGCCCGGGCGGCCTCGGAGTGCGTCCAGCAGACGCCCGTCATGCACCAGGCGGCGTGCGGCAGTCCGCCCGGCGTCCACTCGCCGCCGCAGCAGCAGCTCTACTCGCCCAGCCACGGCGGCATGCCCCCCAACGGCCAGCCCACGCACAACTCGGGGGCCATGCCCAGCCCTCTCTACCCCTGGATGCGGAGCCAGTTCGGTGAGTGCCCCAGGGCCTCTCTCTCGTGCCTCTTCTGTTCTTCTTTGAGCTGGCCACATTCCTCTTACCCTCCGCCGCCTAATGGCGGATACGGGCGCGCCTGGCAGCTGCTGTGGTCAGCGTACTAAACCGTTACCGACCGCGTGTGCTAACTAGCATGGACCACACCGTCAGTGAAAGGTGCTCCTTCAAGGAAGATTCACCTGGTTATGAATACCATTTACCGGGGCGTAGAGGGCAGAAGGCTAACCTCACCGGCGGTATACAACGCGCGTTCACTGTGACCTCGACAATAGACACATTTAACATAAGGGCACCGGTCACAGGAACTGATGGTTCTGTGTATTCTGAGTCTGCGTCTGCCATCTTTCTGGTCAAGAAGCGTGCCCAGCATTGGTCAGAAGATGCGTCGTTGCTATACATTGTAAAAATGTCGATCTCGGGAAAATAATGAGAGGCCGTCTTTTGACAATTTTTTCTGTTCTGATATTCCGAACAAACAAAGTCCGGAAATTTTCAATATATCAATTACAAATAACATTTAAAATAAAAACAACCCAATAGCTGCGCGTATTGCGTCATTTAGGACACAAACTGATTAACCTTTACGAAATTTACTCCTATCATGCTAGAAAAAAGAGAGAAAAATTATTCAAGCTCATAAGCTTTTGACATGTGCACCCGTGTTCGTATTTTAACAAGAGGGACAGAAAATGGTGTTAAGCAAAAGCGGGAACACAGGAACATCCTATTTTGAAGCAGAAGCTTGCAAACAGATAAAATTGTATTTATATTTGAACTTAACAAGAGGTTTTTCGGGATTTCATTGTACGAGTAGCAAGCAACGAAACCACTTATAATATGATGTATTATCATCGCACATTATAAATGTACCGAGGTTACGCCTTTATTTTTTATCATTCTTCCTTGGGACGACAACCGGCGTATTTTGCATGGTATATTGTATTTCTGTCTCATTTCGGCCGAGAACGTTGCAACATAAGAAAATACAAATAGAAAGGTAAGGATTGCTGGGCATCTGCTTATATATGAACCTTAACAAAAAGTGGGTTAACCTTTTAATGAACAGCAGAAACAGCTTTCAACTCTCAGTACTCAGTCGGAAGCAACTCGAACACGAACGCTAAAATTCCATCCTGGCCGCAATAATTACATGTTTCTTCGTATTCCACTATGGACAGAGGACGTTACTCATCTATCACAATAAAGTGAGAGAACCGTAATAAATCATCTGACTTTATTTATGAGCCCGGACCACGCCTTTCTTTTATTTACCTATGTAGTAAACGTTAGGCCTGCAGGTTCACAAATTTTCGCTTAGGCTGACAATTTTCAGGTTCACAAAGTTTCATGCGCTGACCCAATCTAATGAAGTTCGGTTATGTTAGCTTCCTTCTTGGATGTACAGTAAAAGCTCATTAATTCGAACTCGAAGTGGCCATAAAATTGTTCGAATTAAACGGAGTTCAAATTATCGGGCGGGCGCTAGAATGAATGGACATCGTGCACTGACTGCGCGAGCAGAACACAAAGAAGCGACCTCTGGACTCGTTATCACGTATTAGGCACTGCTGCATGTTCGTGGCAGGTGATTTCGTAAATATGTTTTTATGTTCTATTTTTCCCAGTGTATATATTTTGTTCATATGTTTGTTTCTGCTGCACTGACTACCCCCTATGTAATACCCTCCTGCGTGAGGGCCTTTAGGGGTACTTTGAATAAAAAATAAATAAATAAAGTTCGTGTAGCTCGGACAGAGCGCGAACTTAATTGACCCGTCAGTTTTTCTTCTTTTTTTTTGCAACACATTGCAATTACTTTGGGCCGACTTCTGCGAGGAGCGATGGAAAGTAGGGGATCCCAGTTCGAATTAACTGTTCGAATTAACCAGTTCGAATTCACCATTGAAATGTATAGGGCTGTGCCGGGACCAGGGCGTCAGCTCGAATTAACCGTTCGAATTAACGAGCTTTTGCTGTATGTACTTTCGCTCAAACACGCCCGCGCAAAAAAAAAAAAAAAAAGCTTCTTTCATTTTTGTTTATAAACAGTTCAAATTTTTTGTGAACCAAAGTACACGCCATTTTTATGTCAAACAGACGAAGTTGAATCAGATGTTCTGCCCTGTTATCACTAACTTCACCTCATCGGTTTTTTTTTAATTCTATGAATAAAAGTGTCCTGAAACATTCGCCGACAAAAGTCTCCATATATATGGGACACCAACAATCTTTCATGACCCCTTAAAAGCGTCATTTTACAGTGAACTCATCACTCATACTAACGGTTTCGTTTCAGTTCCAACAATGCAATGGGTGATAAAAGGAGAGCAGTCTACACAAGACGTAACTATATACTACCCGAAGCGAATCGCTGATTGTGATATACTCCTAACAAAAAGCGTAGCTTTTTAAATGCTTCCAAGCGCCCATAAACAGAAAGCGCCCTAAGACCGTCTTCTATAACAGCCTTTCTTCAGGAAAACTGTCTTAAAATGCCAAGGAGCTCTTAATTTTTGTAGTTTCTCTGGTCCTCTCCTACAAAAAAATCCTTTTGTTCTAAAATTTGTGTAAGAGAGTGCCGTGCGTTCTGTTCGAGAGTCCAGCTGTCGCTCTTCCGGCGCCTGTTGTGTGAAACCGTTGGAGGTTGGCGGGGCTATTATCAGTCGATCTACGGAATTTATCTGCTTTCCGCCGCTCCGTAGGTAGCCTATGTAAAAATGCACATAAAAATAACGACACCTACCGCAGAACATCTGCGCGGCATATCCGTTTTTTTGGAACCAGGCAAAGGCTTGTCATACTATACGTCCACATAGCGCTTGCGGAGCACTTGCCGAAGGGCATGAGCTGCAAGGTTCCATATGTGGAGCACGCGCGTGCACATATGTACGCGCTCGGGAATCACTGTTCCCGTAGGAGCTGGTGGATTGAATTCTAGCACTTCATAAGTGATATCGACTGTATGAACGTTGATCTCATTTGTAGACACCTCGTATACGAGAACGTCGCTGTCAGAGCACATGTGTTCAGGTCTACAACAGTTGTAAAACGACACCTCAAGAACTAGTTTCCGTGCTTCTTCCGAGGTTAGTGTCCGCTTATATGAAAATTCTAGTTGGTGAATACCGAATCTAGATACGCATTTTTCATAACTGTTTTATAATTCTCTACGCAAGGCAGGGCGGGCGCTGAAATTCTCTGTGGACAAGCATTGTCGTTGTGAACAGAACACTATACCTGCGCCCTACTAGAGCTCATAGATATGTATATAGTGCACACGCTTTAGAAGTTATAACTACCTCCATTGGGTCCGCAGGTGCAAAATCAATGAAAGATATTGTGGGCATTACACAGCAGTCACCTCCTTTACACATCATGGTGGTGATCGCTCCTATGCTGGTTGAAAGTTAGGTCTCTCTCTCTCTCTCTCTCTCTCTCTCTCTCTCTCTCTCTCTCTCTCTCTCTCTCTCTCTCTCTCTCTCTCTCTCTCTCTCTCTCTCTCTCTCACCGATCACGTGTAATTTAATATTTCCTTGAATGTTTCACAAAAGTTAGATAACGGAAATGGCCATTCCCCAGTTTATAACGCCTCATTTCTTTCAATCCGCCTACCCCCTCTTCTGCGAACAACAATTCAAAGTAGACATACCAGCGTTCGTAATCCCATCGTGATAGTGGTCTAAACTGGCATATCTAAAGTAAACTACCGTTCATCTGCTGTCAGTCATACATTCGTTCGATGTTTGATCTCACGGGAGCCGCCATAGCACAACTACACTTTGCGACGCAACACACAGAGCGGAACAAATGCGCGGTTAGGAAGGAGTTAAAAAGGTGTAAAGACGCAGAAATCGCTTCGCTGCTACCTCAAAATCAATTTGTTGCAGAGAACATCGGGATGACTGTGAATGCGATAGCCTCCATACAAAGGGAAGAGGACATGCATCTTCCGCAAAGAGTAGAAGATACTCGTATACCGCTACCTCCGTCCGAGTGGAAAAGTCGAGGCCTATCAAAAAACAAAACATTGTTGCAAAGTCCTAGAAGGTGGCTGAAGCGAACTTTGGTATTACTACTTTACAGTTTGCTTTTTGTGGGCGTCGTACACGTAAAGATTCGGTACACACACCAATTAAAACAACATGGACGCATTTGAGAATAAAATGACTCAAGTACAGGCAGAACGAAAAAAGTTAGTATTTCATTTCAAGAGACCGGCACGCCTGAAGAAGTTTAAGAAAAAAGGAAAATTCTTGCCTATGCACTAACAACAAAGCACAAAACCATTGGTAAACTGGAGCAAGCTGTACCTCTTCCTCCTATTGAAGCCATCATTCAGGAGGCCAAAGCCCAGGCGGACTTCAAAAGACCCCTTACACACCAGGGACACGCCTTAGTAGCGTGGGACGCCAGAAGACCACCAGTACTTTCCAATTACCCAGTCCCCATAGCACCCTGGCAGCGACCAGCAATTGATACTTTTACGCATAGCAGACCTATAGAGCGTACTAATACTCTATTGCGACAGCGACAAATCCGACGCCTCCAAAGGGATCGCCTTCACAACAAACTGGACATTTTCGCGGACGCAAGCGTAAACCAGTACGGCGTGGGCCTTGCTTGGACATGCCCTGAGGCACCGGTTCTCTCAGGGTACACTACCATACTTGGCAAAGAACTTTCCAGCCTCGATGCGGAGCTGTACGCTATTAACAACGCAGTGTCAGCTATCGCTTTTGACTGTGACCCATCTCTACCGCCCTCCATACGCATCCTCACAGATTCGTACGAGGCCCTCACAGCTTTGCGATCGTATGATTCGACCCACCCTGTCGTCCACGAAATTCAGTTTCAAATTCAACTGCTCAAACGGAAAATTCCCCCGCATTTCCCCGAGGGGGAGAATGTGAAAGTGCGAATGCACGGTTGTCGGCCCGCTTGCGGCGCTTGCGCTCGGCCCCCGCAGCCCACCGCCTCGCCGCCTTCTCTTCCATCTCATCCATCGGGTTTGTAGTATCACGTGTACACCACGCAGTTATCAAGCCGCTATAACGCCGCTGAGTCGCCAACGCACGCCGCTGACGACGTAGTTTGAATGCGTTAAAGATATAAGGCGCGTCACTAACACAGATATCACCGGCGCGTCCGTGGCCTGGTCGGTAGAGCGTCGCGCTGCGGCCGCAAAGTCCTCGGATCGAAACCTGGCGCCGGATGCTATTTCTTTTTTAAATATAGAGGAGCACTGCGGACGCCGCCGCCGCCGCCGCCGGCGGTGGATGGTTTGGGGTCGCTTATAAAGTGCATTCGCACTTAACAACACCAACATCCGCGTCGACTGGGTTCCTGGCCACGAACCCGTTTCTTCAGGCAACCAGGCGGCCCATGTGGCCGCTCCGGAGAGTTCTCCCTCTTATCCTCCACTGGTGCCTGGGGTAAGGCCGTCGCGGTCCCCCTCTCTCTCCCCAGCGATGCGTATTCATCAGCACAAGAAGGACCGACGCACACGTCTAAAAGCCCAAACTCCAGCTGGCTACCTCAGCCGCCTACCTCCTATTCCCCGCTCAGGCGAAATTTTTATTAACAGATATATTGCAAATTCAGCGTACACACCTGAAACACTTCGCAAGTGGTATACCCCTCACCTGCCCCCTCGATGTCCTTACTGCCGTACCACCACTCCATCAGACCTCACACACCTAGTTTGGTGATGCCCAGCTTTCGCCACGCACCGTACATTTAAATCGCCCCAACCCCATCCCGATCCACAACAAACTGATGCGCAACTATTATATGAAATAGCGGTTTATTCAATTAAAAGCGGTCTGGCACGGGTTGTTTGAGCGGGTCCTCCCCCGAACGAACTGGTGTATATGCACTAGCCCTATTGCGATCACCATGAACTGGCCCATGAATTGCAGGTTCTAAGAACTGGCCCCGTTATTGAGTCTACTGAGAACGACCAGCACTTATTTGTTTATTTCGACTTACAAGTGGGAGTGTCGACTTACAATCGTGTAAATACGGTGACGTCAGGAAACCGTTGGCCTGCACATTTTAGTGGCACGTTCTTGCACAGTATGTAGAGACGGCGGGACAATTCCCAACCAACCATGACTGTCTCTGTCATTTCCTCTTACCAGAAGTTCCAACGTGATCACACTCGTCATGCGTCTCTTACGTGGAGGGGGGTAGTCGCTATATTCCGCCGTTAGGGAGGAACCATAGGCGTGCGCAGAGTTCTCGATTAGGGGGGGCAAAGTCTTACCGCTGCGCCCCCCCATTTCCTTACAGCAACTCCCGACCTCTTCCCACTGAAGGACTAGCGGCCTGAACGCAGTGCAAAGAGGGATGGTTATAAAATTTTTATTTCAAGGCGATGGAATTGCAACACATACAAAATATTGCTGAGCAGAAATTTTTACTTTCATGTGTTACATCGGCAAGGCATGGGGCAACTTTGGCGCCCCCCTTCAGATGATTAGGGGGGCGGCCGCCCCCCCTGCCCCCCCTGTGCGCACGCCTATGGGAGGAACGGATCATAACAGTGAGAAAAGCGACGATGTGTCGTTACGCACGTATACATACAGCCATTTTATCTCATAGCCAAGGGCACGATGTTCCACAATAGAGCGCCAGGTCACTGACCAATGCGGTTTTTCTTTCACTGCTTGCCTTCGAGGCCATCGGAACATCATCGTTTGTTTACAGTTCATGGTGTACAAGTACGCCTCCACGCTGGCGTGTAGGTGTAGGGTTATCGCCTCCGGTTTTATTTAGGCGCTTTCAAGGTGGCCGAAACTTCAGTCCATAGATGTTAAAATGTGTAACACTTATGGTAATTCAAAACAAAACATACTTCGAGTGCAAACTAAGATTTCTCGCTCAACGTCAGGAGGCGCTGCTGTTGCCCCAGTGCCGTAATTGCGAAGATCAGTCTTACCGTCATGGGCCCGAACACGTGTCAAGGTCGCGTATTTGCATTCGGACCACGTCATTGCGTGCAGCCTGTTGAGCTTGCATATTTAAGCTTTGCCTGCAATGGATCATGCTGACCGGTGTCCCGCTTCCCGCACGCAATTATCTATGTCGCAAACTCGCGCAAGGGTCATCCCCTGATTTTCCGCCTTTTTTGGCGTCCCAGAATTTATTTCACCTGCTCAGTCTTTGTCTCCGCCAACGCGGCAGGTATACATCGGCTACGGAGCGAAAGAATGTGGGAGGTGATCGAGCTGGCAGATACTTTTGCGTCGAAAGTCGGGGACGTATTCCTCACCGTAAATCAGAGGGGCGCTTGAGTGGTTCGGCGGCTTTTGAAGCCAGAGAAGAGCAGCTGGTTTCTTTCGTTTCTCCCATCCCCCCCCCCCCCCCCTCTCTGTCGCGTAACCGCGACGATGTAAACGACGCTCATCGACACTAATCTTCTCGCTGTGGCTTCTGCATGGCCTACAGGCTGCTCCCGAGGAGCCGGCGACTCAGGATTCTCAGAATATGTCGCATGCGTACAAGCCGCGTCGAGACACTACCTACGTCAAAAGCCACCCAGCTTTTCAGCTGAGCTTCTTTGACGTTTACACGTGAACGGTTGCTTCGTTTTCATCGTTTGGAGTTGTTTGCGCAGCTGTTACTAGCGTTTTGGGCAGTGTACCAAAGGGGCAGTGTATACTTCTAACGACAACTCAATACACAGGCATTCGTGTATATATGGGTTGTTTCGTGTCTGAGTCGCTTCTCTGTGCTCGAAAAAAAAAAACATACACAAAAAAAAAAGAACAACACACGAGCCTTGTATCCGAGAGAGCGCTTATTCGTAAAACATTTTTTTTTTTTCTTCCCGGTTTTTGGCTCGTTTAGGTCTTGTTCTTGCTTCTGCATACGTTTACTTCCTCGTCGTATTACCCGGCCGCCTAATCCGACGTGATACATGACCGCACCGTCTTTTGTTTTTCGAGCGCGCCGGTTGCTCCAAAGTGTATTCCCGCTCCGGCTTGGTTAGTACCACTCAAGGTCCCCACTCAGGTTTATCTCTGCGGCCCATCGATAGGGTCCTTGGGCGTGTCCCTCTTCGCCCTACCACGCGCGCCAGAGTTATAGAGTCGGATGGGCTTGCGCTGCGTCGTAAGTCAGCATCGGCAACTATACTGTCGGCAAAAAAGTCGGCAAGTACTGTATGGCTTGAAGCCCGCGGGCATGACTTGGAATTAACATAAGCTGGATGCGAAGACGAATAGGGTTTTATTTTCTGGCAATGTAAGCATATGATGCTTTTCGCATCGTGAAATTTCCATGTAAGCAGGCATCACGTGGCAAGTTTGTCGCCTATATATACGTTCCGCGTGTGATACTGTCCACTTCTGCGTGTGTTAATTTTTACTTATTAAGAACGGCAATTGGTCATGTAGTGTATCTCTCCGCGGAAGCGACGGACCCGAATGTCAACGCGTGCGCGCGTTTTGAAACGAGATTGCGCTTAATGAGTAACATCGTCTTCTTTTTCACGCCTAGCCTTTTTGCAGTCACTTGGGGAATTTAAAAGCAGATTAAGTGCGAGAAACCACGAAAACGACTCGTGTCACGTTCAAAATACTCGTAGTAAGGCACTTCTGCCGCCACGTGGAGTATACAGCCTGCGCCGAGGCAACTTTCGTGGTCGTTCTTAAGTTGTCCCCGAGTATAAACTCCTCTAGACAACGTGGAACCCCATTGAGATTCGAAGAAATAGGAAATAATCAATCACGAGGGAGCGTGTGTAAAGGCTGTCAGATGCTAAAATGAGTAAAAAAACTTGGAAGCGACCAAGATAAAGCTTGCCAACTGCACGTATAGAATGTATGCACTCAACGTAGCGAACAACATTGATCACATACTGAAAGTCGCGGAAAGTTTCTATGAGGATTTCTTTGTGCTAGAAACTCTAGACCAGAGAACAGTGGCGACAAAACTAACTTCATGGGCTAGTTTTTAACGGTAACTGAACACGCGAAAGGGCGTTCCATGTTATCAAGAAAAGCAAAGCTGGATAATAAAATAACCGCGACGACAATTAAGGAATAAAGACGATATTGTACTAAGGAAGCTTTAGAAATTGTTCTCAGAATTGCTCAGTATTTCAAAGGTACGGCTATCCCGGAAAAATTCTACACTAGGTGAGAGAGACGTCAAGAAGGAGTTCAAAATTACAAACCCATCAGCCAGCTCTCAGCTGCATGCAAATTGTTTATGGTCCTAGCAGTTCACCACATAAGCAGCAACCTAGATTTACATCAACTTAAAGAGAAGGCCGTATTTAGGAAAGTTTACTCAAAAATGTATCTCATTACCGCCACCAATCAAGAAAGTAATTGAGAAATCTACTCAATACCGTAACAATCCTTTGTACATGACCTGTAAATTGCGAAAAAGCTTCGGTTTCGTGGATATCCCTCACTAATCAAAGCATTGAAACCAAGGAGTAGAAGACACTTACGTAAGGCTTTTATAGGACATTACAAAGAATTTACGGGTTTGACAATTCTTCACCAAAGGAGTGGCAAGCTCCCTATATCTGGAAGGGCGTCAGACAAGGAAATACCATCTCTCCAGAATGGTGAAGTCTTACAATTAGTATGGGCTGTGCATTTGGCAAGTCTTATTTTAGTAATGAACCGAGAGTTAAGTATGCACTTAAAGCAATGATATCAATTTATCAAACCAATCGTCCCGTCGGTGCGAATGGCGGAACTTGGGATCTTACTAAGCACTTAGAAAGAAACGTTTGGTCAACCCAACGAGCCATGGAAAGACGTGTGGTATCTGTAACACTTAAGGGTAGGACATGGGAAACGTGCGTCATGGATTATGGCAAAAATTTGTTTAGAAAACATCTTATCCCAAATTAATCGAAATCGCGAGGCATTTTACTTTGTGAAGGTGGATGATTAGTGAAGCATGTTTAGCACACGACAAATAGGTGACACAGAATTTCGAACAAATATATGAATTCATTTATTGTAAACCAATTATGTCGAGCAAATGAAACTTAGCGCTACGGTAGGGTCGTCTAAGAGGAAAAATTTCATATAATTTCCGTTTTGGAAGTTTGTATAAAATATAATTTAAAGAATTTTTATTTGTAACCATTCTCCATCTGTACAACACTGCCGTGTATTCACATCAGACTGGAATTCTGTAGCGTTTACAACTTCAGTGTGAACTATCTAATCATGACAAGTAAATGAAACTTGACGTAATGACAGAGTTTTTGTAGTCGCCTATTGTCACATTATTTTTGGTGGGGGAAAGTTTCGATGAAACAGTAGTTGGAGCCGTTTTCTGCTAAGCATTCGTGATGAAGTTGGCTTCACCGCAATCCAGGTTTGCTCGCCCACAGGCAGCATGCTCGGAACCCTGCCATACAAACCTTCGCTTTAGAAAGAGGAGTTTGGCCGGGAATTTAATACGAACGAATGGCAAGTGGACTGCCTGAGTAGCAGAAGCTGCAACTGTAGGGTACGTCGTGAGAAGTAGGAGGAGACGGAAAGCTGGGTGAAGGGTTGGGACAAGGAAACTCAAGAGCACAGACTGGGTTCGAGTCACACAGAGTTTATAGGTGCGACTGCAAATCCATCGGAGAGACCTTCGGCCTTCGAAGCACATGGATCATTATCATAATACTAATGAAGAATTAATAATTATGATAATAAGGATAACGACTGTGATGACGATGATGATGATAATTATAACGACGACGGCGATGTCGGCGACGATGCTGATGATCGTATTTTGGATCATGATCAGTTTTAGGAGTTTGTGGGGTGTTTTTAGTGTTTATACGGGAGAGGGAGATGCTCGTGAGCTCCCTGCTACCTGTGTTGGGAACTATTTTTTCTCAGGGAAGCAAGGAATCGAGCGGTTTGTGCCTCTGTTCGTGGGGGCCGTCCGAGGGCGAAGCCAACGTTACAGAGTTCATTGCGTCAAAGATAGCTTTATGGGGAAGCACTTCTTCTTCTTGGCCAAATAGCAGTTTGTGGATGTACTATATGGCGACGCGGCGCGTATAACAAGCACTGACAGGATTCAAACACCTGTGATGTCTGCCGCTGTAGGTTTTTGTCATCGCCGTTACGCTTTCATACCACAGCTGGGCTTACCTTAAAGCAAAGCCAACAATATCCGTCGATGCAAATAGTGATGTACATCGAAATCTATCTTTCTGTATTTCCGCAACCGGCATCTCCCAGTGCGTCGTGTGACTTTATCGGCTTGCGCTGAATGTAAGAGTGACTGGGAACAACGCAAACGCCACCGTAGGTGTTCTGCAAGCTTACGTGACGTGATAAACGGGAGTGACGTCATCAATGGCGTTAGGGCTGGTAGTGGTGTCTGTTCTGCTTTACGACGACACTTTCCCTTCCCCCCACTTCAATGCAGCACAAAACATTCCAGTTCCCCTGGCACAGTAAAGCAGCAGTTAACCACACATAAAAAGGAGCTGCTTGTCGGTGTTTTGTTAGTACGCGTCGGCTGGGCTGTAGGTAACCCCCGCGAAGTTCAAACGGGACTCAAGAACATTAGCAAAAGGCAAGCTCAGTAGCAGCATCGAAATCATGCTGCTCCGGCAGCATTGCCTTAAAGTGCTGTCCGCAAACGTGAGGCTGTATACAGTCAAGACCTGGAGGTCAAATTTAAAATTTTGTCATATCAGTCGTTCGGCGTCGCGATCGTTGAATAACGGCTGCGTCTAATCTTATGGCAGCCGTGAGAATTACCCCCGGGAAATTCTCACGGCAGTTTCCATAAAAGCTGGCTGGCCTAAAATTCGCTGAATAATATTATGTTCCAACGTAACCTAACATAATATAACCTCACCGAACCTAGTGTAGCCGAACAAAACACGTCATAACCTACCCAAATCCAGCCCAACTGCAACAAACCTAATCTAACCCAGCCCAACGACACAGAACAGAACCTATACTAAACGTAATACAACCCATTCTAGAAGTCCTGTGCGTCGACCTCTTGATATAGTAAAAACCAGAGTAAAAAACAGTATTAGCAAAAGAATCTCCGCGTAGCGTGCTTAGCCAATGAGAGGCGACTGCCATGAGAAATTTCCGACGGTAGTTCTCCCGGTGGCCGGGAAAATAGACAATACCTAAAATAACCGCGTGTTTTGCTGGTCACTCACTTTAGACCAAGCTGGAAATGTGCTTTGAATTCTTTACGTTTTTTTTTTTTTCATAACATTTGCTTGGGCAATCAGAAACTATCCCTGGAATTCTGAATCCTTCCGCCACTCGAGTCTCCAGCGGAGGAGATCCTGGAAATCGATTTTCCCATGCACAAACATTGCGGAATCTTCCCCTCAGACGAGTGGAGGGAGCAAAAATGGTGGAGGAGGGACTCAGAATACGGCCGTATATATCTATAGATTTGCCTTGGCATAGGTCATGAATGCCTCCACGCACGCGTTATGCGAAATGGAAGTAACAAAAACAAAAGAAGAGGTATATAGCGGTGAGATAAAGTAACTGATACGGAAGTAATAGACACTTCGCGGTCTTACTGTGTAAATGAATCTCACACCTCGTTTGTTGCTTCGCTGTACTTCCTCCATTTATTGCATGCCTTTCTTTGGACTGCACCCAGACCGTTTCCGCAAACATGAACTTCAAGATATAGGGACAACTTAGCACCACGACAGCACGTGGATGACGACAGCATACGTTTCCCATTCACGGCTTTCGCGTCAGGCAGTTACTGAAGTAAAATTGGAAGAGGGTTTGGGTCTGCTTTATGGCCATTTTTTTTTTCGTCTCGTATGTTTTAAAAGAAGCGTCTGGTAGTTAGAAAAGAACCACGAAGCTTTACGACCAGGTACACACTGTGTTACAGAATGTATGCAAAAATGTATAAACGGCTTAAATGATTATCAGATATGTGAAGAGCCGATTATGGCTTCAAAACGCTTTATACTTGCGACCTCGGCCAACTCTACAGAAAAGCGTACATGTACCTCGGTGAAGAGTGCTACGCCTTGATGTCTTCCTCACAAATGAAACAAGAGTACTCCCCACAGGAAGGAGAACTTACCGCGACTCTTATGTCGTCTCCACGGTCACGTAAGCTCCTTATTCCGCCCGCATTCCTCGTAACCGACACATACGCCCACACACAACACACACATATTCACCATCCGTATCTCCTGCTGGAGGAACCGGCGTGAAGTGCCCAAGTTCGCGCGGCGGAGTTGGAGGCCAAACTGAGAACTCAACCCGTGCCGAAGCGAAAAAGAACAAAGAGCAAGTGTACGCGGCCGAGCTCAGCGTTGTCTTTGGGGGCGACGTCCCTTCCCAGATGTGTTTCTTTCCTTCCGGTTGTTCCCCGCCACCCGGCGACCTCGTCACCCCTTCGGGACAAACAACTTCGTCGCCGCACGATCCCCTGTTCGAAAAAAAGGAAGCGGCACCGCTGCGGAGACGGACGGGTTCGCCTTCACTTTTTGCCGCTGGTCGGGGCGAGAAAAAAAAAGCCTCCGGCTAAGCGCCCAAGATGGTTGGGCGACAATGGCCGGCGCAACTCTTCAAAGGGGCACGCCGAGTCATTTGGATTGAAGACCATGGACAGGCCAACAACACCACCCGCGCGCTCGCCCCCTCGGAACCGTCTTTATCTCATTCTTCAAGGTTAGCCCGAGAAAGTTGCATTTCCCGGGACGGTGCCCGTAAGGCACGCGTAACGCGCTCCGGGGTGCCTCTTCGTTTGTCGCCAGAGCTTGATTTTTTTTTCGTCCTCAGGCGCCAACTTGTGCCTGCTTCGTCGCCTCGCGACCCCGCTTCGCTCGGCGCCCCAAACCGAACTAGCTCGCTCCTTCTACACGGAAACCTTCTTTTGCGCTCGCAGCCCTCTCCTCCTCACTGTCTCTCTCTCTCTCTCTTGCTTTCTCTTTTTCTCCCCTCTTTGTGGTTTGTTTTAGAGCCTATAAACGTCACCAAGATGGCTCTTTACGAGACGACCCATGTGCGGCGCGCACGGTAAGGCGCCACTGCCATTGCTGCCGTCGCCTGGGGCGCCCCCTTCGTTTACTCTTATTTATCTCTCTCTCTTTTCTTTTTTTCTTTCCGTCTGCGCTGTGTCTCGCTGGAGAGATCCCCTCGGAGCGTTTCGGGCTCGCACAGCCGGGCAAAGCAGCCAGTCGGCATATACTGCCATCCTAAAGAGTCGGGACTTGTATACTCTATTCATGGCGTCAATGGCTTCCTGTGTATGCCGATTGTGCTCGCTTGTTTGCGTCAATCGTCGCTTTGGTATGAAGGGCACCCTCTGTGTAACCCTGCAGAAAGAAGATGCTGTTTGCGTAATGTTGCGCGGGGGCTTTTTTACGACGGCCAGTAGCTTTTATGAGCTATATAGTCTCGTGACTACTCTTTCCTTGTTCGCGAACCTTTCGTTCCATCTTGTTGCGCGTTTGGTTCATTTACACCTTTTCGCTTACTATTTGAACGTTTATTGGACGCATGCGTATAAGGGTTCCAGTGTCGGCAGCATCTACTCGCTATACATTTATACATAAACGATCCTAGTGCACCGTTACAGCGCGATCATACGCTCTAACAACAACCTAGTTTACAAGTGGCAAGAGTTGCTATTCAAAATACGCTTACAACGTTTCACAAATGAATGTAAAACATTGAGGGCAACGATGCCAAATCGTTTCTTTGCGAAACCGAAGCATTCCCTTTCTAGAGGCACCGTGCGGGGGTGTTGTGGTGCAGGTTTTTTCACACAAACAAAAAATTTACCTTTAATATGCCCACGGAAGTTTTGGCGCGAGCCAAGTTATTTTGTAGTCGTTGTCAACCTAAATTTGGCTGTTGTAGACACACGGGTTAGATTACGCACTTCGCCATCCAATCCACAGAAATATAGCATTTACCTCCAGCTTTGTTAACGTCGGTCAGCTTTGACTAAAGTAGCCACGCGTCCTGAAGTCCCAAGCGGGACGGCGCAAACAGCCGTACGGTATTTGTCGAAAGTTATTCGGCCACCACGCTCGCCGCATGGTACAAAATTTGGATCGCTAAACAAAACTGCTTTCGCCATCTTTCTGTCATGAAACAATTCTGCCGCACTCGAGAGTTTAATTGGAGTAAGCGGCAAAGAGTAAGTCTCTTTCATTTGTCATTTTGTACAGAACTGCTCCAGAGCAGGTCCATATTTTATTCGACCATATAATTTCTATTGCAGGAACTTCTCAAAACTGCGCTGGACAGGCGAATGAGAGATACCAGAGTGCCTACTGACCTTACCAGATTATATCTAGTATTCGTGGGCCATGTCGTGAGCTTTTTCGGTCCATTTGTTTGTTTGTTTATGAAAACATGTGTGTTCGAAACTGCAGCTTCCCTCGCACCATCCTCCCTCAACCCCCCTCCCCGATTTGGTGACGTCAGCTATGACGAAACGCTGGATAGTACAGATTGCTGAATCTAACAGTGAACTGCTGTCATCGTTATCATCAGTCATTGGCACGTTATCAGTAAGAGTAACAGTGTTGCTGTTGCAGTTGCCTTAACCAAAAAAGTAACTCTGGTACAGCTACAGAAAGTAACTTGTTACAGTTAGTGTGGAAAAATAACTTCGTTATTTTTTGTAACTGTATAAAACTAAGTAACGGATCAAAAACAAACTGATAGAGTTTATTTCATAGAAACGTGCGAAGGCATGCGGGTAGTCAGAATTGCACAGAATTGCAAAACCCTAGACTAAGGGGACCTAAAATGGAGCACACTCAAGTGCAACAACAACAATCATTGGGTACGCCTTATTTTGTCGCATCCTTGGGATTTTGTTGTATCCTCATTTTGAGGCACCCTTGGTGTCATTATGGGTACCCCGTTCTCGGTGGGACCCTCTGCGGTGGTCTTTCTTTGGGAGGGTAGGCCAGCGTCCTCCTTGGCGCACCCTTTCTAATTGCCTGTTTTTTCTTGTTCTCGCTCGATAAAAGGCGAAGGAAAAGTTTCAGGAAATCACCTTAAAGTCCGACCTCCGACCTCGGTCTGCTGCAAGAGCAAGAAAGATAATCCTCTTAGCCACCTCCTCTCCTAAAATGCGAGGGGAGCCGTGTTGTATAAAAGTGAAAGATGGGGAGGGTACGGCAACCAAGGAAGACGGAAGAAGTCGTAAGGGCGATCTGTACGTCGACATTTAACGAGTGTTATTGTTAAGTAACTTTTTTTATTAGAAAAAGGAAGTAACTGCAACGGCCTTCCCTGTTAGTGTTAGTGTACAAAAAAGTAACAGTGTTACATTTACCAGTTCCTCTAACTTAAAAGCAACTAGTTACACAAGTTACGGAAAAAAAAGTATCTAGTTACCGATTACGCGTTTCTAGGAACTAGTACTGCCAAAGAGTGATTATCATCATCATTATCGTAAACTTTATTGAGACAGAGAGGGGTCGGGGAAATTAGGAAGGAGCCCTACTTCAGGGCCCCCTGTACATATTTAGCCTGTGCTCTGTGTGTGAACTATTCAAACAAAAAAAAATATTCGATAGTAACCGCGAAATCGGTGGAAAACAAAATTTCCAAGGCTGAGTTACAGCGCGGGAACCCATTGCGAATCACTGTGATGATTATGATGAGGAGGAGGATGTCGACGACGACGGCGATGACGACGATGTGACTTCAGTATACGTAAAAGTTAAAAAGTGCGCAAAATTTGAGACGGCCACAAAAAGAGAGAACACAGGGCAGGCGCAGTCCTACATAAAGAAGAATGTGGTTCCTAAAGAAGAGCTGCTCCGTCTGTTTGGATGCGCGAGGTCTTCATGGAAGCATGGGAGATAAGTCTGTAGGAATCTGCGCTTGTCCTGTGTTCTCCCTTTTTGTGGCCGTCTCAACTTTTTCGCAGTTTTTGACTTCTCCTTAAAGATGCACCAACTGGCCTGCCAACAAATCATTACGGTAGTTGTGGCGCGTCGGAGGCGAGCGGCGCATGGTGTCTTCTCTCTTCCACCCATTATAAATAGAAGCAAGGCTCTAAACTCCACTAAATGGTGATATAACAGAGTACGTTGCTGTAACCGCCCAAGGTAGCTACAAATGAGACTTCGACATATTCACTCCGGTTCCTGTCGTAGTGTTTTGTAAATACAGCGGCAGCTGGCGGGGAAGCAATCGTTTGACACTAGTCGCGCGCGTAAACCCAATAATTGGCATTTGTGACGATTTCACTTTCGACATAACGACAACGACTAAACAACTCAATCGAACTGCCTAGACACCTAGACACGTGCTGCAAAAGGGCATAAGGGTAAAAGAAGCAGGTAAAAGTAACCTCTGGCTGTTTACAGAATTGATTTTCAATTAAATATTTTCTTTTGTTTAATACGTTTAGAGCCCCGATCACAGGCTCCGGCACCTTTTGTTGCATGCAGCAACGGCGGCACCCTTAGCGGATTATATATCGTGTTCTTCCTCGTTTTTTTTTTCTTTCTTTTTTTCCCTTCACACACGCTCGCAGAATGCGTGTATCCATTCCACAACGTCGGAAGCACTAAAAGCACTGTAAAGTGGGCTCCCGAAAGGAGGTTAGGAGGAGTGTATGCCATATGTTGACTTCTGGCACTGATAAGAATCCGCTGCAACTGCTGCTTGCTTTTTCTTTCTTTTTTTTTTTTTTTTACTTTTCCGTGCGCGCTCGCGGTAACATATGGTTTTCACATGTTTTCAGCATGTA
Source organism: Haemaphysalis longicornis (assembly GCF_048455015.1). Taxonomy (NCBI): domain Eukaryota; kingdom Metazoa; phylum Arthropoda; class Arachnida; order Ixodida; family Ixodidae; genus Haemaphysalis; species Haemaphysalis longicornis. Next base: position 71,138,364 of record NW_027526361.1, on the reverse strand, counting down.
CAACCGTTTTTTAGTGATTTCCCGCTCTTCCTTGTTCGCTTACCCAGGAAGGAAGGAAGGCTGTAGAAGGAAGGCAGGAAAGTTAACCTGGCTAGAGCCTAGTTTGCTATCCTGCACGTGGGAAAGGGAACATAGGCAAAAAAGAGAAAGGAAAAAAAATGAAGAAAAATTCGAGCAGGCAGGTATGCCCAGCGCTGAAGCACCAAAAGTTCTAATTCAATGATTGCCACTGAAGGCTTTCAGTATATAGCCGGGAGTTTAAGAGCCATGAAGAGAAAATACAACTTCGTTTAATTTGAAAGAACGAGGATTTAGTGTCTCACTTAGCTCCATTACAGCCACAAAAGATGTTTCTTTAACGAAAAAAAAGCAAGAACTATTAAAAACTTTCAAATTTTGCGCCACAGTGACGCGTTATGAGCAAGAATGACGTCATACGGACCAACAATAAAACATAATTTTCAGTGCGTTAACTGCACGTTAGCATTGAAGTGATGCGGTCAAATGGAACCAGAGGCCCCATTACAGACGTCCAGTCATGTGTCGTCGCGACAGGTCAGTTAGGCGGCCGCCAATCGCACATACAAGGTTCCGTGACGTCATAGAATAGTTGCGGGAAATTGGCTAGGGGGTCGCGACTACTTCACACGTTTTCTTTCATATCTCTGTTATTTGTTCGAAGATTGCGATGATATTGGTATCATTGTTATCGGGACTAAGCAGTCTTTCTAATAAACCCAACTTGTATTTTGTCTTCATGGCTCCTTTAAGTTCGTCGCCCGTAGAAAGCGTAAGTGTTCCTTAGTCGCCTTCTGAGCGGATGAGAGGGAAGGCCAGTGTCACAGAATCTCCTCTTCCGAAAATGGCCGCTGAGAGTCCAGGTTCCTCAGTGCTGACGACAGCTTCTTTTTTCAGGCCAGTAGCTTGGGCACTCGCATAAGACGTGGCGTATCGTCTCCGGCGTGCCGCACGTTTCGCACTCCTCACTTGCTGCCATTCCTATCAAGTATGAGTAAGCATTTGTGAATGCCACCCAGCGCCAGAGACGGAAAAGAAGAGTTGCGTCAGACCGCGGGAGGCTTAGTGGAAGGGGACGTTGCAGGTGCGGGTCAAGGGCACATGTGAATTATTCTGTAGGCCATTGAGAGATTGCTGTTTCCCGGGCAAGCATGCGGAGGGCTCTGTAGCTGCGTCCGTCCTATGGAATGAGTACAGTCGTCGCTGTTTGATGCGCCAACCGGGTGGCAGTGTCCGCACTTTCGTTGCCGACAATGCCGCAGTGACTGGGAAGCCACTGCAGGGTGACATCATGACCCGCCTGGGTCAGGCACTACATGACATAGGGCTTGTTGCACTTTGTATTTTAGTTGTTAATGCTCAACAGTCACAAAGCCGTAGACAGGGTACGGCAGAAAACCACCACCTAAATCCGCTACGTCGGGGATATACGAAACACCCTTCTTTAATCTGCTGCTCACCTCGTGAAGGATCGCATGACCCGCATCGTCAGTGTTGAGGAGAGCAGGGATGATTTCGACTCCTCAATAGGGAAGGAGGAAAAGCCTTAGTGGAGAAGGGGCATTACAGGCACTAACTCTTTGGGACTTGCCAATCGAATAGTTGTGGCTCTGCGCGCAGTCAGCTGGGCGTAATCATCGTTGTTAAGATCTATATCTAAACGCACCACTTCCATTTCTGTAAGAAATAAGCATGCACCCTAATTTTGTGTAGCCTCTTCTTTGCCGCAAAATTTGGTTTCTTAATCAACAACATACCTTCTAGAATCTAGGTCTGATAGTATTGAACTTTTTTGCGCTCACGATTGTTCACGATTAATAAAAACAAAATAGGGGTGGAGGGGGGCATTAATTGTGGGGTTGGCGCGGCAATCTTGGTTGCAGTAAAAAGAATGTCGGCGTGGTATGCCTGAAATATACCAGTTTTATAATCTGTCACATTCGCCTGGAATTTTTATACTTTCGCCTTCATCGCCTGACTTCGTTTAATGTGATTTAGCATCTTCGCTGAATACAAGCAATAACTTAACCATCTTAAGGATAAACTTCGTTTGTCAGTACACGCGTACTTGCGTACATGGACGCTTCCGGCGCTGACGTCAGTACTGGGAATAGAAGCCAAGGCCTATATACTATAGTGCCTAGAGTATATTCTAGGCACTATACATATACTTCGCAGGGGAACTGTCAAACCAAACGGCCGTAAATCTTTTGCTGATTACAATCTAATTATGAAGCCCAGAAGAAGGAAACGATAAGTTATAATTGTTTCTATCAATTTTATCATCCGGAACCTTAAACAGGGAAAGTAGAGGCCGTTGATAATTAAACATGGAGGCTCCAATGGTCTGAACAACCAAGCAACTACCACGGCCCCAGACCGAGTAATGGTACATGACAATGCGAAGAATCGGCCTCTGTATTGGAAAAGGTCAATCGCTAGCTGGACAGATTTGGAAGGGCATTTGGTCTGAAGAAAGAATTTGGTCTCAAGAGTGCAGAAAACTTCAGCTTCGCTAGTCGTCTCACTTTAAAGGGACCCTGCAACACTTTTCTCAACTTTTTTTCGAAATCTTAAATGCTTGCAGAACGTAATCAACCAACACATTCAGTACTTCGATGATAGAGGTTCGCAAAGTACCTCAGCCAGAAATTGCTGCTTTATGCTTATCAGATAAATTAGAAAGTTGCTCAAAAGATTTTTCTCTCTTCCCCGCCCTCCGCGTTCTTCGACCGCTGGAATGACGTCATTACAGCGGCGTATACTATTGGCCAGCTTTTTTTCAGTTGTAGCAATAAACGCATTCGGTTACCTCTTTAAAGAGAAAGCCACAAAAGCAAAGCAGAAACGGAAGGCGGATCTGCTCCGACGAGCAAATCACGCAGTGCCGCTCCGTGCTGGCGATATCTATAGCTTTTGGGGCGCTTCCACGCTCGAAGGTAAGAGTGAAAGCCTTTATTGGAACTGTTGCCGAGTTCCTTTAACGTACTTCACTGTCTTACACTCTTAAAAAAAAAAAGGCCGCGGCACTTACTAACAGAGCACTAACCAGTTTCTTGTCACAGTATCCACTAGGTACTTAGGGCTTTTACTAATTGGCCATGCATAACCTAATAAAAAGCTACGCGTTACAATGTGGATCGGCTGAGTACGAAGCACGACATAGAACATTCAATGCGCACATGTTAAACTTAGACAACAAACAAATTGAGCAAGAAAACCAACGGGATGCAAGAGTGTGAGTATAACTTGGTTACCTTAGAAATCCATCTCCTCTTATTGCTTTTATAGCCAGCAGCGGAAAGTCCTCTAAAAAAGTCAGTGGGCTTGTCACAAATAGCAAATATTTTAGCGATAATTCTAGAATTATGCATTTTAATGTGAGCATATACAAGTCAGCTTGTGCATGTGCAAAAAAAAAAAAAGCTTTTTAATCGTGATTTGGAGTGGGAAAAGTGGTGTAGGTATTATGTTCAATAATTTATAGAATTTTGTTACTATCAGTGAATGTAGTATCAAACAAGCAGCAGTTACTAAGGGCACAGCCTAGACTAGTAAAGATAGCATTTAGGTTCCATAGTTTGTGGCAGGACCTATACATACCGTTCTGGGGCTAGTAAAGTTTGTAACGAGTTATTAAATACAACCCGTTACTACCTTCTTACTGGCATTTTTGTTAAGAGTCAGATCTGAAGATACCATTGCATCATCAGATCTGAAGCACCACATGCGCATATACAGCAATAACTTCGGAATTCCAGGCGTCTTTCAAGGGAGAATACTCTTCCAGCTTCGATATTTATCATTTTAATGATAACATGCACACGGCAGTATTCTAGGTAAAACATAACAAGTGCACTGAGCTCCGTGGTGCACAACATACATATGTTTTTCCATGGCGAAGCCGTGGAATAGCAGTATAAACTGCCATGATCGAAGGGCTAGCTATCCGCCTGGACAGGATTATGTAATTATCGAGGCTACAAAGGCGGAATCAATCTCACATTCCCCAAGTCAGTCAGCCATGTCAACACTCAGTAAGGTTTTTGGTGAGAGATTTTAAAGATTTTAGCACTGCTGTTACCCGCTGTAATATTTTCATGAGGTTATGTCTGCCGTATATACTATTATATTGCCCACGCTGATTGTGCCGTATAATATTCTGCCGTATTCTGCCGTATATTACCCACGTAATTAGGTGAACTTAAACAGCAATAGGCAGAATATTCATCATGTGAGTATAATTAAGAAGTAGGCTGGTGCTTTTTTTTATAAAAAAGGGGGGAGGGGGGAGAGAACATGGGAACTCGTAATTATTGGCAAAGTCTAGTTTATATTTTGCTTCCTGTGTAATAGATGCATTAGCGTTACCAGAACAATTCTATGTGCTAATTATGTGTTATGTGCTATGTTCATATGGCTTAAACGACAATAACACGCGTGCCGCATACCGAAAAAACAAAACAAAAAGGAGAACAATACCACCACCACCACCACCACCACCAACAACAACAACAACAACAACAACAACAACTCCGACAAGTATACAGACTGCACATCGCACTACACCCACCGTTTTTCCTGTCTGACGATCCCATGTTTTCTGTCAAGCGCGTTTTTAAATACTTGCAGAAGTTAAATTTTTAGACCTTATTTCACACCACGCATTATCACTCCCTGGCCTTATACACCAGCCATACTCATTGTCGTTTCCTCATTTTACTTTTGTTCTTTATGACTGATTTTTGCGTTTACGTTTTCACCTCTCATATACAGGGTGTCCCAGCTATCATGCACCACGATTTAAAAAGAAAAATGGTGTTACTCGAAGAAAACCTAGTGCGTAATGTTTGCAGTACTGTGGAGAAGCGGACAGTAATTTGTTTTGTTTATGATACTTAACTAATTAATTGTAATTAATGATATAACTCGAGAAGTACTGTCCTAATCACTGAAGTGTCAATGAGGCACTTGTAGGTACCCACGAGGGGCATCTAAGCGCGGTATTTTCAGCGACGAACTAATTGCGTACTCATTTATTCTGACGGATAAACAAAACCCGCGATATATGAAAAATACCACGTGACGGCGATTCCGCGCGCATTGTAAAGCAGCGTCCCCAAATAAGCTGATTGAGAGCAACTGCTTCGCCTGTCACCCGCCTGAAGAGGCAGCGCATCACCTTGATAATGGCATGCAGGGAAGGAGCAGCAACAGCAAGATTCGCGGGGCGCGTGTGCAGATAAGGCACAAACTCGGTTGCGATTTATTATTTCTTTCTTTTGTTTATTTCTTTCTGGATAACTCAGAGGCAGCCTGTTTGAGGGCATTGCTTTACGATGCGCGCTAATGCGCGCGGAGGCGCCGTCACGTGGTATTTTTCATATTTCGCGGGTTTTCTTTATCCGTCAGAATAAATGAGTGCGCAATTAGTTCGTCGCTGAAAATACCGCACTTAGGTGCCCCTCGTGGGTACCTACAAGTGCCTCATTGACACTTCACTGATTAGGACAGTAATTTTCGAGTTAGATAATTAATTAAAATTATTTTTTGAAGTATCATTAACGATAAAATTACTGTCCGCTTCTCCACAGTACTGCAAACATTACGCACTAGGTTTTCTACGAGTAACGCCATTGCTCTTTTTTTAAATCGTGGTGCATGATAGCTGGGACACCCGTATAACCACTGTTTGGGCGCTCTTTGTCCCAGTTGGCCTTGCGCCGTTAACATCCAACGATCATCATCATCACCATCCCATTAATTGATTTTAGTACTTGTCTGACTTACACGTTTTCGTACCTAACCTTCTGTGGTAATCACTTTTGTTTGGCACTCTTTGCCCCAGCTGGCCTTACGCCGAAAAATTCAAGTCATCATCATCATAATCAACAACACCAACAAAGAGCCGTCTTCTAAGTAGCTCGAAAGCAGTGCGATGTGATGTTAGTTCACATTCCTGCGTATCACTGTCCAGCTCACACTCATTCAGCTGCGCTGTCGTGTGGAATTAACATAAAAATGTCGAAGTGTTTCAATAACCTGTATGTGCTAGCAACAACAGTCCTTGGCCAGCAGAACGTCCGACAGGTGCCTTTCTTCAGTATGCCACCTGGTCAACAAAGTCCGAAGCATCTATTTCGCTTCCTCAAATTGTTATCTCGATTATTTCAAACGTATCACGCGAAAATATCTTCAAACGCATTCCCCCGTGTTTCTTCGTCGTGTGAGTTGAAAGGACGACCGCGAAACAATGTAGATCACATATTGCGTTGCTATTTTATTTTTTTAACTTTCGCCTATCTTGAACAGCCCGGATCGGGCGCTTGTCAAGTAGGATATATCGTACCCGAACGCGTAAATAGAACAGGAATTATGTCGTTTAAACGCACATTTAGTTTGACAAACACTAAATTCTCAATTTAATTCACTAGCCAAACACGTGATACAGGCACACCTTTTGCTCAGTGGTGCTGAATTAAAGCCTTAGATTTCCTAATTTCCAACAAAAGCCCAGCACACGAGCGCCGTCGTATTCTGCGCCCGCGACGCACGACCGTTATGTCAGGAACGATACCTACTGCAGCATTGTAACCTTATTTGCAAGACGTGTTTTTGTTATTCTAATAAGGTGTGCGGTATTTTCTTGTTACGAAACTGCCCTACCCCTCCTTTCTTATTGTTATATTTGTTCAAAGGACACGAGACACTTATGCATTACGGCCGAAGCAGCCCAAATCAATCTGCAGGCAAGAACAATTCTTGTAAACTTTCATACTACGAACGTTCTTACGTAACCCGCACGCGTACCGCACGTAAACCAATCCTCAAAGTTGCAAAAAAAAAAAAGAAAAAAAAGAAAAGAAAGTAAACGGAAATGCGAACTGCCGTTTTTGTGGCCTACGGGCCAGCAACTTAGAATATTACGCAGTAATAAAAAGAATTGGGGTGAATCAGTGAACGCGCCGAGGCCGCTTCCGCAAACGCTGCTTTCATCGAGGCGCCAGCTGTTAAATAAAGAGGTTTGTGTGAGCGCCATCTAACCGATGCACAACGCACGAGCGCGTGCTTTTTCTCCATTCGCGGCATGGGGTTTGAAATATTAGTTCTCCGGCTTTAGGATAGGTGGCGGGAGTCGTCCGTTTAAGCAGTCGTTTGGTTGTCGCTGGTGCTGCAGTTTTCCCCGCCCTGCGATCGATTCGTTGGGTGTTGAGACCTCAATAACTTCTTCCGAGTCATCACAATTTCAAATACAACATGGTCTGGTAGCTTAAGAATGAGAAATATTAAATCACTGCGACCAAGCGAATAATTATTTCAAATCACTCACCTACAAGCATATATTATGCTCAAACTCCGCTGGCGCTTAAAATTAACATAATTCATGACCACAGCGCGTTTTCCGCGAGATATTGATCACAAATACCGCTCACTGATTGGTGAGGCTTCCCTAGCAGAGAATAATATGTCCAATTGATACAGCATGTATTGAACACACTTGGCTGAGCCGTTGAAGCGATAGTTTCACTTCAACTTGGATTCTCTCTGAACACGCGAAGTACACCAGTCCTATCCGACTTGTTTCAGCTACGCCGCCAAGCATTATACATACAACGGTGTGAGCAAATCGGACCTTTTATTACATCGTAATCGGAGCCAAGTTTACATCGCGTGCTAGCTGCCGCAACGGGTTTCTGCTTTGCAAGCCTCATTTAAACATGCTGACATGCTGGTCCCTGGCGGCTAAAAATGTGAACGGCGCAACCAACATCAGCCGCACGAAACGAACGCGGCGATTTTCAAATTATTGATGAGGATACTTACACAATTTAAAATTCGAATGAGGCTACTTAACGAATTCTTTCAACAAATGTCGTTCCAATAACAAAGCTCCTGGGAATATTTGGGACGGAAATTGCCTCGTAAAGTCACTCCTCTCGCAAGAAGGTGGGCGAGGGAAACTATGTTCGACGGAGGAAATTCCGTTCTTGACCACCACACGAAGTATTTGAATGCAGCTCATATAATTTGGTTTATCCCCGTGAAACATGGTACTGTTATGCATTTTTGGACACTGTCGAGGTAACATTATTAGTTTCAAAAACATGCAACTCTGCGTAAACGCAAAACACTTCTTTTTTTTTTTTTGTATATAAACGACGGTTTCTAGTAGCAAAAGTTGAAATACGCCTGGCTTGCGCTCCAAATGCAACACTTTACCAGCGCCCCCTGCAACTGGGAGCTTTCATAGCAGGAAGAATGAAAACAGAGTAAATGTCGGCCGACTTCTCCTTCTTATTCATAGATGGCGCCGCCTTACTGTGAATCTGTAGTTCGGCGCTCCAGTCTTTTCTTATTCGTTTTTTTTTTTTTTCGTTATTCCTCGGTAATCTTTATGCCTGTTCGGGCCGATTAATGCAGTACGAAGCGTTCAAAATATTAGAGGAAATTCTCAATACAATTTTTTAGCGTTGATTTGTCACAGAAAGAAAGAAAAAGGAAAGACGGGTGGAAAATTAAGACACCGCGACACTCCGGCGTGCATACCTCTGATTCCCCGTTAAAGTGGTAACGCCGCGAGCATTGCTTCGTTGCGTCGTACGCCGAGGTCATTGGATACGACCTGACGAAGGGAGCATGAATGTTCGGTCATGTTCAATACCCAATTCCGTATAATGTGTTTTCGGATCCCCTGTCGATTGTTGGGGTTAAGCAGCGCATCCAGGATGTGTATCTTTTTTTTTTTTTTTTTTCAGGTTCAATGCACTGAAAAAGTAACTGACAGGTAATGTTGAAGTTGAAATTATACTTTGTTTCGAGTGCAAAGCATAAGCGAGGCTTTCGCGCTCTTAGGCTTGTTGATTGGTTGCTTCTATATGCCTCATACCCGTGCTCACGACTCAGTTTATATTTGTCTTTCAAAAAATGTTCACGCAGCCTTTCTCGCATGGTGTTGTCCTTTTTCTTTTTTTGTTTTGCATCTTGAATGGAAGGTTGACGTAGTAGTTGCCCGGTATTATTCCCGTGTGAATTTTTGCGGCTATCATCTGCCGTAAACACAAGGTTACTGTTTATACAGGTTGCGTCGTCAGCGTCAACTTTCTGTCCTGCTGAAGGTGAATTTTCATAGTAATTTTGTTTTTTGTTGGCTGTCTGTGAACGTATCGCATCCCAATACGGGTAGAAATAATTAATTGCCTGTGGGACGAGAATTCCAGCTGCACGAGAAATCACATTAAAACTTCATATTTAATCTCCATCTAAGCATGTTATGCATAAAAGTTTTGGCAATGGCACCAAGAATGCGGATTGTAGCCTTGACTTTCTTCTGTTATTTTTAGTACGTATTTCTGGCTCTGCACCAGCCGTGCTCTGCTAACAAGGCAATTTCTACTTATGCATTCTTGACACACGCAGCTTATTGAATTTTCCAACAATGTCCTTCACATAGAACATTGTTTTCATTCAGCGTCTTCCCTTCATGGACAATTTCCTGGCAGTATTTATTTCCAGAAAACTTTCTTTGTGTGTGAGTAAAAAAAATATTGCCCTTTACCTCACCCCCCTCCCCCCCCCCTTCCCTTTAATATTTACCGCATTGAATTGCCGTTCACTATCTCGCTAGTTTGTTGAATGCCTTGGCCGGTGGTCCACACCATCTTGTCTTTAGTAGACTTAAGGCTGAATAACTTTTTGCTCGAACTCAAAGGCACCGCTTTTGAAAGCTTTTCGTATTTTATTCGAGACAATCAGTGCCCTGTTCATCCATTTCTCTCTCTTATGCCTCTCCAATGTTTGTGTGACAGAAAAGAGCACGTTACAAGTCTTGAATGAGAAAGCCCTGTGGCGACTATAGGCAGGCAAAGGCGTGGAAGCTATATATATATATATCGCGTAGTTGGCCCGCGTCGTTAATGGCGCTATAAAGATGACGGCCCGCTTGGTTTGCTATATTCATTAGAACATCACACTTTGGCCGCTGGCACGCCGCTGCCAGCAATGTGAAATGACATTACTGGCCCATTCACCCTGGTAAAACTTTTGCAATATGAAACACGCGCGTAAGATAAAAGCTGAGGCAGTGCATAGGGGCCACTTGCAGTGTATACATAACCAGCCTGCTTGGTACCCCCCGCCCGACCCCCCGGGGGAAAAAAAAGGCTTTTGATAAGCTTTTCCAGGGGCGAGCACTTCATATTTGCAGCTCATATGATCGTTTAGTATTCAGGAAAAAAAGTAATTTATAACAAGTTGCACCAATTTAATTTTATTTTGAGGGATTTGTGAGGTCCCAGGTTGTACTTCGGGAAAATATAAATGGTGGCGATGCCCGTCTTTGTGATTTGAGAACTTTATCGTGTTATTAAGCCACTGCTGGTCCCGAGAATGAGAGTTGTGTGCCTGTATAAATGATTTTGATTGTTTAAATGCCTGTCACTCCATATTCTACCATTCTATCAACAGATTTTTTTTTATGTTTTAGCGTACGTTTTTAAAAGCTGTGGGCATGCTTTTGAGCTGGTGTTGGCATCTCAGACTCCGGTGTGGTCCCGTCATGGGCAGCACAGCCATGCTGGCAGGTTCCTGCGTAAAACATAAAAGGCACCGATACCTTGCCCTGACTGCTTGCATTTTCTTTTTTTTTTGTATGATCGTAGCAGCGTAAAACGTGTATGCGCTGCTAAGGTCGCTAACAGCGTCTTGCTTCGCGTTGGTTTTCCCTTTGCAATTGAAGGCGCTTTCTTTCTTTCTTTCTTTCTTTCTTTCTTTCTTTCTTTCTTTCTTTCTTTCTTTCTTTCTTCCTTTCTTTCTGTCTGTCTGTCTGTCTGTCTGTCTGTCTGTCTGTCTGTCTGTCTGTCTTTGTGGTGCAGGTCTGGAGTGCCTTCTCCATCTCATAATCTGTCTGTCTGTCTGTGTTTCTTTCTTTCTTTCCTTCTTTCTTTCTTTCTTTCTTTCTTTCTTTCTTTCTCTCTCTTCCTGCCACAGCGTCATAGGCAAGCGCAGAAGGCCTGCGCACAAACGACTTTATACTCTAATATTAAACCTTTCCCGAATTCCGTCAACTTAAGTCTCTCGAAATGCAGACTTCAGGCAGGGCAACGTAACCTCTATCAATGCTAACGCTTGAGATGTCGCATTGTACGAGTAACCGTTATCGTCGTCGTTGGTATGGTAGTAGTTGTCCGGTACAAAAAATGGCCACTGCTGTAAAGAGCAAAATGAAAATCACGTTTGACTACAAATGGCATTTGAGCCTCGATCTCCGGACTAAGAGATCCCATTACCCATACCACTCCGCTGTGACCGCACGTCATCAATCTTGTTTTTAAAGATGTTATGTCTGCATATGCATAAAACCTTGAAATAACTTTTCCGGGCCACTCTGGGATTGCCGGAAATGAGACCGCTGATCAAATGGCCGCAGCTTCTACACTCACGCATACAGTACAAATAACGACAGTACTCTGCTCTGACCTCAAGCCGCACATTAGACAACGGCTTCTTAAACATGGCCAATGGAGGGGAGTGGACAGACAGACAACAAATTACACGTAATAAAACCACACTTGGCACCATATATTACCGACATGCGGAACAGATACACAGAAGTCGCCTTGGCTAGGCTACGGATAGGGCGCACACCTGCAGCACACTCGTATCGGCTCACGGGATCTTCAAGACCCCTGCAGGTGCGGAGAGGTCCTATCTGTAGTTCATACCCTGATTTCATGCAAGGCAGTCGACACCACAAATTCCATAGAAAAGTTCCATAGACTCTGAAGTGGGAGCTGTCAAGTAATGCAGATGTCTACACTGCTCTGCTATGCACCGAGCCCCTGTAAAGTCGCCTTTAATACTATAACCACAATGATTGCTTTGTCCCTGAGGTAATATCAAGGTACGAAGGATACGGCCTTTTATTAAATACCTCCTTAATGAAGACCCCATGTATACCTTTGATGTACGAAACACCAAATTTCTTTACAGTCGGCTTCTCCACTATGCTTGTATGCCTTGCTTGGAGGACACCTTTAGGGGCTGGATGAGCGGTATTATAAGAAGATATAAAGGCGCATAGCGCGTTTTATTATTAGCATTTTCTTATGCACCGAGAGTGTGACACTTCCAAGTCTTACAGGCGGGCAGACGGGTTTCCTCGCTGAGTTCACACAGAAATCCTTACGCATTAATTATTTTCCCCTGTCAAGGAAGGGGTAAATGGATCACATCACAATCGCAAATCTGCATGTCTATAACTTAACCAAGGCTTACTTAGAGAAAGTGTAGAGGTCTGAGTGCCTCAACTCCTCTGTTCTCCCTAGAATGTTGGAAAGCTCCCTGTCCCACTTAAATAGAGTTGAAAGAGGAAAACTACGAGGACATCTAGTATGCTCCTCTTGCGGTGTCGTGAATACGAAAGCACCCGTGTCTCGCTGCGTTTCGTCGTCGCGAAGCGTGTACGGCAGTGTTGGACCCTTGAGGCGTTCTCCGCTGCTAATTCCTTCTCGGGGAGTAGGCGAGTGCAGTTGGGTGCACGTGTGATATCGTTCTTGAACCACATTTGGTCGCCCACGCTGCACGACCTGCTGACAGTATTGCTCACAAATGCCTTGAGGAGCCGTTTCGTTGCTGCTTGATGCATCAAGCCGTCGGCGGAGCTCCACACCCTGCTCACGCCTTCAACGTCTCGCTTCGGCTTTGTTTTGCGAAGCTCATATCTCCCTATGGCTTGATACGTTTCGCCGATGCCAGTTCCTCCTTCGTCGCGTTGGCGATTTCCCCTTACGTTTTTTTTTGTTTGTTTTGTTTTCTGCTGCTCTCTTGTGCGGTGAAAAAAGCGCTTGCTTTCCGTTCCGGTCACTTTCTACTTTTTTAAAGGATAGGTGAGGGTAAGAGATGTCTTGAAATAAGTGTAACGAGTAACGTTGCCCCGTTCGTTACCCGAAAATATGAGCATAGGGAAGTTACCCCTTACTATTTAGAAAAAGTGATGAGCTACTAAATTACTGAAGAAGGCAACGTGTTATCGGAAACGCCGTTACTTGTAACGCGTTACTTCCAACGCGTTTTCCAGACAAACCACGACCAAGCGAAAGTGTTCACATTTATGAGTGGCAAAGGCAGTAAATGTTTGTGTTGCTTTACAAGTGCGTACGAGCTGTGAAGAAGAAAAACTTGCCTAGAAGAGACAACATGTTCCAAATAGGAACAAAAACAAAGCAAAGAATTCAATAACGTTTTCCTGCGTCGTGATTACTTCACTCAAAACACATTGATTATGTACTGTTGTTCCCATAATATATCTGAGTGTCGGACATACATCCAGGAAGTGCGTAGGATTTCTGGTGTATTTACTATATATAATTGAACCACTGATGTATACACCTCAGATGATCCGTATTAGGTCTGTTCACGCTATCGGTATATTAAGCCAGGATTTCAGAAAATGCGTCTGTATCTCAAGAAGAACAGGACCAAAATCTTACGCAGTTTTCTGCGGCTGTCAGTGGTTATTACATGCTCGACAATGACCTGACTTCCCACTTTCAGCGCAACGATAGGGCTAAACAAGTCAATGGCACAAGGAAAGTAATACAAGCATGTCCGTGCAGCCGGAGAACTCAGGGTATACGACGATGGCGAACTCCGGAGGCCATGTCAGTACTCTCGACTTGGCGACCATTCACAGTCACGGGCGTTTGGCTACAGGACACCGTTAAAAGTTCTTGCTATTCAGAGAACGCGGAAACCATTCTTCTCCGCCTAAATTAACATGTAGCGCAAAGTGAGACCCCCCAACTCGTGAGACAACGTTGCTATCGTTAATGCGCCCCCCTTGACTGATAAGGCGTTCCGCTTCTCTTGGCTTGCCTGTGCGTTTGCAGCACAGAAGCTCCCGTTATTCACGATGCGTGTCGCGCAAGCCTTATTTGCACGCGTGCCTTATTTGCAGTCTGATGAGCACAGCGGGAGCCAAAGGGGGGAAAGGGTGTTCGGAGGCGTGCGGAATCGCGCCTTATACTACACTCCAAAAGCGAGATACGCTACGGGCGAGGTGGGGCGAAGCTCGCATGTAGGGTCAGCGCGGAATTAAACGCTTTGAATCCGCTCGCAGCGGATATCGCGGATAGCGTGGCCCCGCAAACCGTGCGAGGCTATCACTAATTTGCATAATTGGATTCGCGCTACTTTTAATTGGGTTCTGGTAGCAAGAAGCCTAATGGCATCCAGATACGAGTTGCACCCACCCCCCTGGAGGAAGCAGCACAAAGAAGAAATCCGGCGAAGGGCTTTTTTGCATGTAATCAAGATAGGCGCTTTCACGTACGCGTGGCGCAGCACGGCTGGGCGCACACACGCGGACGCCCGCGAGTGCAGAGCGCGCAGGCTTTCCCTTCATGCATGAGAGTTCGGCTGGCGTTATGCAGAGAAGCGCGCTCTTCGGAGCTCGCGAAGGACTTTCGTAATTTCCCGGCATCCCCGGGCTAGTATTCGCTGAAGTGTGGCGGCTATAGTGTAGCGATTGCCCTGAGAGGGCGGAGAGAAGCAGCAGTGAAGTTCGTATCACTTGTTATTATTTTTTGCAACCTTTTAAACAGACGCTTAAGTAGGGAATCCGGTTTCCATTTATTTAGGGAAGGGGTTGGGGGCGATATCTAAACGTGGCTCGTTCTATACTTTGACACCAGGTCTGCCGGCGTTCTCAGTGCGTAAGCGAGTTTTCGCTAACGCGGCGTGCCATTCTGTCTTCTATACTTTCTTTGGTTTTGTGTCTGTAATCTAATTTCGAGCGCCCGCCCGAAGTCTCGCGGACTTTGTCCCTTTCTTCTGACTTCTCGGGCACGAACTGAGGCCTCGTGTGGCGAGCGAGCGAGCTCGGAGAGAATGATAAGGAAATAAATAATAAGTGGGCGCGTGTGAGCCGCAGCGGCGGAGTCGAGGGCCAAATAATAGAATGTACGCCATTCATCTTGCTTCACTGGGAGATAACGCCGCGGCGGGGAGAGCCAGGGTTTCGTTCTCTCTCCCCTGCTTTTCTTTATATCTTTTCTCCGACTTGCGTTCCAACCGACTTTTAGAGCAATCCCCGGCTGCGTTGGATGCCGACGCGTGTGCAATAGCTTCTGTTTGTGTTCCCAAAATATATTTTTCTCTTCTCTGCCAATCTGTTACTTAGTTTTACTGGTGGTCTGCGAGTTTGCGGCTTTGTTTTTTTAGAATAAAAAATTCGCTGGCTCTGCAGCAGGTTCCTGCGCAGGCTTATCGGGCTGCCAGGATTGATTGCTGGGCGCTGCTAAGGGCCGGCTGTGTAGAAGGGAGCGCCGAGAAACTGCTTAAAATTGCAATAAAAACGAAGAAAAAGTTTTCACCGGGGCTTCTAATGAAGCCTGGCTTTCAAACACCCAAGTACGCGCGAACACTCCTTCTCCAGAGCACTTTCTTTTCTCCGCACTTTTACTGCTGACGCCCGAACCTTAACTCTCGTTCTTGTCAGCCGAGAGATATATATCGTCGAGGGTAAATTTTCTCGAAGAAAGAAGAGAAACTTTCCAGAGAGGCATAATGAGCAGTGTAATTTCTTCGGAATCAAGCCCCTGTCGCTGCTCTCGCGAGAAGAAATTAAACAGAAGCCCCCGAAGAAAACCGTGGGCGACTCATACGATGGCTTGATTTGCGCCGTACCAGCGCAATCAAGCTGTTGGGATGGCTTTTGTGCGATGGCCTTTGAGATAGTTCGTGCGCGCAGAAGTTCTTCCAGGGCCGCTGCATCGAAGACTTGATATTCCCGGGGCTTTAGTGTGTATTCTGTGCTGCCCACATGGGCGAGTAAGAATAAACGCGTACGATGGCATTCTCTACGCACAAGCTTTAAGTTTTAACAAGAGTTTTCTCAATTCCCCCATAAAGCTTACCCTCGTTCTAGGCAGTTTGATGAGTTGCGGTTAAATTCTGCTTGCGCACCGATAGTCATATACTTACATTTCATAATAAACTCACGTAGTTATCCGCTTATCGTTAGCTTGCGAGTATGGCAGCGGTGGTATTCTTTTCAAAGGCGAAAGTGTATATTAGCTTGGCGAAAGCGGGCACCCAGCGGGCGTCAGCAAAATACGTCACCAAAACTAGTGTCGGGGAAGCATGTTATTGAGAAAGAAGCGGCTGCTTAGCGATGGCCTCCAGTTAGTAGACAATAAAGGAGAAGTAGGTGAGGCGGTATCAGAGAACAACTGGCCGCACATTCACAAACCATATCCCGTAGGGGTATAGGAGATCATGTCTACTTGGGACAGGTTTGACAGCCGAAACCTACCTACACCGGGTGAAAAGCATCCTAAATAAAATGTGAAC
Source organism: Haemaphysalis longicornis (assembly GCF_048455015.1). Taxonomy (NCBI): domain Eukaryota; kingdom Metazoa; phylum Arthropoda; class Arachnida; order Ixodida; family Ixodidae; genus Haemaphysalis; species Haemaphysalis longicornis. The sequence continues at coordinate 71,121,996 of NW_027526361.1, read as the reverse complement.
CGAAACCGACCTAACCAGGAATAACATCACACTAATGTGCAAATCGTCCGAGAGAAGCAGCTAAAACCGACATGAAAGGGCCCAAGCCACTGAAAAGTACAAAACAAATCACAAAACAAGAGCTGGAACTCGCCTAAAGGGAACAAAACTACCCGAAATTCTGTTTATAATGCACAAATCTGCCATAGGTAAATACCGCGCGTGATAAACAAACAATCAAAAAAAAAAAGAACGGCTCGTGAGGTATTTGAACCTGGTTTGTGCGAATGATAGTCAGAAGCGGTTCCTCTAGACGACGAAACCATAGGTATAAAGAGCACGTGGATATATATGCTCAAACGAGCCGACATATGGCAGCACTCTTCGCGGTCACTTGTGGGACCCCGGGGGATATAATTTGTGAATGCGCCGTCCGCCCCTTGTCTCCTCCTTGCCTTATTTCCCACACGTCGCCCTCTCCTACCGGAACTGACGCCGGCGCCAACACCCGCCGCAGTGACACCCGGCACACCCGATTTCCATTGGCTTAGACGCGTTCCATGGCGCGTGCACCAGAAATAAACGCAACACGCAAGTCCAAGGTCAAGGTTGTAGGCTTAGCGTCGACATCGGAAGAAGGCGGTCGACGAACCTAGCCAAAGAACGCTTTCGTGTCCTCATCTCATAATAATATGATTTCGGGTCCTCAGTGCAACTTTTATTATTACTGTATAACACCCCCCCCCCCCCCCCTCTTTATGGCATTTCAAGAATGACGAGCATTATTTCAGCGCAATAAGTTGGCCAAGTAACTCAGGGACACTGCCGAGAGGTTTCCACCTTTTCATTTTCTATGCTGTGAATTGTTTCCGCGCAGGACGTTGCGTTTATTTTACTAAGTGTGTTAAATTTTATGAGGCTAGGAAAACGTAAAGCCTTTTCTTTCACCCTTGCTAGGTCGCTTTATTTACTCGTATATGACCCCATTAGTTCCCCATATTTATGCTACTCTCTAGCAGATCCACCTATATTTCCGTGTTAATACTGCCGAGTAATCTATGACATGACCATGCTGCAAGTCTAAACACAACGATGGTGGATCTTCGAATGGTTGAAATTTGGGCTAGTTGGATACCATTCATCATCAAAACAACAACGCACAAACTAGGCGGGTCGAGAACATTAAAAAAACAGGCTCAACAATCGTAGGGTCTCTTTCTTAGTGTTCTCACCGTGTCTAGTTGCTGTGCGGTTGTTTTTATGAGTGGGTCTTCGAGTTGAAAACAACGAAGTGCATAAAAGACCTTTGCATTGCTTTGCAAATTCGCATTTTGCAGCTATGGTTTTCCGACTCGGAGCATCGAAAGACACGTTAGCAGAAAAGTAGAAACCGAAAAACGCAAATTCTTTTGTCACACGTTATTTTTATCTAACGTAACGACTTCGTTCGGGTGTACCTGTGCCGTGCGTATTCCGCAAATTGCTAATATATGGAGCCCTGCAATGCCTAACGTTAACAAGCTGAATGCCTTGAAATGATCCTTTTGAGGTTAATATTTTCGCGTATACGTTTCGTCTGTTGCTGCAGTGCGTGTATTATTGCAACGCAAAACAACTAGCATCTACAACTTAATCTACAACCACTTAATCTACTGCATTTACACGAAGTGAACCCGTAATAAACGTCAATTTTAATGACGTAATAGCTTGTCGTTATAAAATAGTTTTCGACGCGTAAAGAAACGCCCGCATCTGCAGGACCCTCCGCAGTTCCGCCCCTGTTTGGGGACTTCTCGGCAGCGCGCGAACCGCCGCGGTTCCGTCTTCGTCGCATAGATGGCGACAGCGTGCCGTGAGTTCTTAGATGCCCGTAGAAAAGACTGCTCGGGGAGTTTTGCAAGGCGAAGTGACTTCGGAGCTTTGTTTCGAACAGATTCGAGGATGTTTGTGATGCTGTGCAATAAATGTTTTTTCGTTTACACGTTAATACTTCTTCAATCAATTCATCAATGCAATTTTGGAGTTATCCATTCACTTCGCCGCGCCTTCACCGGCCGCTGATAATCATTGAAGAAGAGAAAGATGATTCTCGAGAGTGCGGCTGGCGGATGTACGTTGTGCGGACATGATAACTGGGTGTTTAACTATAATTGGCACTAGGCGTGAAAGCAGCTGTGAAATGATTCGTAACTCAAAAGGCAACTTCGTGTTTATAGGGTTATAATACTGCTGAATTTCTAGCTGTAGATCAGATGGGAAGATATATTTTTACGTCTTACAATTGCGATGTCATTCAACAGAACAGCAAGAAGTTAACATACTCTTGGTGCTGTGATGGGATTATGAATATAGATATGGTTGTTCGTTTTCGACGCCCCGAACAGCGGGTTGAACCCAATTTCTCCCCGAATGAGCCCTTGCATATTATTGATTTCCACAATTGTGGGCTTACGGTCTGCCGTTCTCAACCACTACTTAATTGCTGGAAGCAATCCCCACAAACACAGCTTTCGAACTCAGTGAGTTCGAAAGCTGTTTTTCCTACTCCGCTCGCTACTCCAGGCTGGAAAATCCATGACATTGCTGTGCCTAGCTTACGGGAGCGGTAATGTCGAGATAATTTTCTCCCGGCTGAGATACGTTCAACGATCGGACAGGTCCCGAACGGAGACCGACACGTTGTGGTTGCAGATGATAATGTATGCAAACAAGGATGTGTAAAAAATTGAGGATCAGCTGTTCGTGAATAAAATAATTAATTTCTTAGAAATTAGCAATGCTCTTTGCTGTCATCACTACTGATTCATTCCCAAACAAACTCCGAATTTCGGAGAGCATTTTATGGAAAACATTGATGTCCCCCCGATAGAAACGAACATCAATTTTGACACATTAGAGTTAAAAGGCTCGTGATATCTACATATAAAATAAACTGAATATCACTTAGCCCATTTGTAGATTTAACCCCCCCCCCCAAAAAAAACAACAAAAAAAAACCCGAATTTAAGAATACTGTTACAAACAGCCCGATTTCCTCCCGATAACCTGTTTTCCCCGTTAACTCTCCGATTATCAGCGAGAGATAGACACATATATGGTGTTCGGTCGATGCCATATATTACATAGCGGTTAGTTTTCCTGTTTAAGGTGGACTTGAACCTCAAATCTACTGGTTGTGCTAAGGTTAAGCTGAGGTCGATGACTCTTGAGTTTGAAGTATAGGCAAGGCGGGAATATTTGAAGAGTTTTTTTTTTTTCGAAATTAGCCAAATTCAGAAACCGAAGCTAATCCAGATAAAACTGTAGTGACAAGAAAAACATGGCAACTTTCCCCTAGAAAACGGCTTGCAACATAGGTCAGATAACGCTCATCGAACGTGTACACAGATAATATTTCGTATGGAAAATGAGCCAGATTCTGCGGTGGCCCGGGTCAAAATGAGCCAAATTTATTTTCCCGATGTGAGTGTGCCTTTGGTTCGATTTCATATAACCAACATGGCAGCCCCCTTGCCAGTTTTCGCCTGGCTGCTCGAACTGTCAGGCGGGGTGAATTAAGCGTTCAAGGTATCAGCAAAAATAATTAAGAAATAACAACTAATTAATTAAATGTTTACGTTTTAATTACTTGTGGCTGTAAAATTCCCCTAGGTGACGTGTAAAACATATCCGAGATTGACAGCGTTTCCATTTATGCAATTTTATTGAATTTCATGGTAGCAATTCTATTTACCAGTTCCATTGAAGCAATTGACCGCGTTCCATTTAGGCATCGTCGCAATGTTTCGCTGTTTCCTCAAATTCTGTTTGTGTGTATTTGACTCGTTTAGAAAAAAAAAACTCATTTGCTAACATGTTCCATCAAAGTCAAAGTCCCGCCAGCACCACCAACAACAATTCGCAGCATTATACCACACTATCGAAAAAAAAAAAACAGAACTTTGATGACACCTAAGCACTTATTATCAGTTGTGAATGTCAAACCATTAATTATTGCTCCAACAGAAGGCCGCTGAGTGCTGCTTCCAGCTTCGTGTTGCAAGTAACTCTGACTGTTGCGCCGCTGGGTTAGGTCAGCGGTGAGCGTTCTTGATATTTATTTATTTATTTAGTACCCACAGCACCTTGCGGCATTACAGTGGGGCATTACAGCGCCTTGCGGCATTACATGCCTCCGAACACTGCACAAACAGCCACTGCTGCACTCTCCGTGTTCCACGTGGCCCTGAGCAAACTCAGGCGTTGCCTAGCCGCGCGGTCCTTTACTTGTTTCTTAGGGGCGAAGCGCCTCAGGGGTTCGGGCTGTCGGCGCCTTATCGGGCTGTCGGCGTCTTATGTGGTCACGGTACTAAAACACCGGGACGCTCGTTTTCGAACGCCTCGCGCTAGAACGTCTCATTTCAATGGGCAAAAATGTGTACTAAAAGAACGCACCGGGACACTCGTTTTCCAACGCCTTGCGCTAGAACTCTTCGTGCTCAAAGACATGAGACTTTAACAGCAAAGCTATATAGCTGTACCCCGCCCCCCCCCGAAGTTTCACCTTCGTGGGCAAAAACACCAAAGCTCCAAGGCCTAAAACGCCGAGCGCTCAGCATCGAAACCGCATTATACATCGAGACCTCATAATTGAAACCGCGTCATACACTTATACACTGCATGCTTCGCCCTTCCTCAGATTTCACGTTAGTGGAGATGGCCCGGTTTTTTATTGTACCGAAGGTGGTGCTATGGAACGCTTCACGGGGTAACTGTTTCTCGGCTTTCAACGCCTTTTTTCATTAAAATGACGTAAAACAGCTCGCCCCTACTTCAGTTCATGTCGGGAAGACTGAGATTGTGGAGTTAGTTTGGGGAAGGGAGAGGAAGGTGCATGCAAATCACATCAAATCATCCATCACAGGTTGCCGACCTCGCTTTCACTCCCATCTGTTACACTTTACACCAGTGGTTCTTTGCGCCGAGGCAGCGCAATAATGTGGCCGGTGTCTTGAGGATAACTGGTTCTCAAGCAATGAAGTTATTTCTTTCTCAAGCAATTACTGCTCAATGCGCGAGTCAGCACACAGATGAATCGTCAGTGGTATTATGCCAAGACTTTGATAGCCATTTGTAGATATAAAATCAATTTCATCTTATTTGCGTCATTGTTCAACTAAAATCTGCAGAGCTTTCCAATATGTCCGCACTCAGTGCTTATAGGCATGTAGACACAATACTACGCCCGTTATCCCCTCAATTGCATCGCATTTTCCGCAATTGGTTCACTGTATCATTCGAAGTGAAGTGCTCAAACGCCTCAGAAATTACGGATTCATTGCAGGATACCTTATCTCGACAACTTCTGCCCGAGGAGTTATGCCCATTATAAGTGTCCGTGTTTGTCCCGTTTTCAAACTCTGTGGTTTCAAGCGCTACGAACATGTCCCTCTCATCGTCTTCGAACAGCTTTTTTTCTTTTCGTGCACGCATAATTACCCAGTTGTTCTTTATATCAATATGAATCTGTTCAATCTGGCGCTCCTCATTCCCCGAGTGCATACCATCAGAGGGTAAACCTCCGTTTTCATATTTTTATTTTCCTTCGAAGATTTCTGTTCGTGACAGACCCTGCGCGCCCGAAGCTTGAGAAGCGTTAATTACGTCTTTACTAACCGTAATATATAGCGGGAACCGTAATTACGGCTTGACAAGAGGCTGTTTTACTTACTACGAGTGACACTTCACATCCTTTTTTTTTTCTGCGAAGATAAAAAAAGCTCACTAGGGGGTCCGGACCTTCTGTTTTTAAGCAAGGTATTTATAACTGAGATTTTTTTTTACCCCAGCCTTCAGGGAGGAGGTGGGGAGCGATAAAAAGCGGCGAGAACGGGAAAGAGAGAGATTGATGCAATAATGAGACCCAGATGAAGGTGGAAAAAGAAACACTGGAATCAATTCGCGGCCAGACGCAACGTAAAAAAAAAAAAAAAAAAAAAAAAAAACAAGACGACACTCGCACTTTACTCCGTTAATGAGCTCTTACTCATACCTCGCCATTTTTTTTTTTAATCTCCTCCCTTCTCTTCCCCGTTCGAAGTACTCTCGAGGCCTGTGTCTGTTGTATTTCGCGAGAATAATTCATCGCCGCCGTATTAAGGCAAATTTTTTCGTTCCCCGCGAATCTGGTCAGCGTCTGCAATGGCCGACGCCGCCGAAACGATACAAATTGAGATAAAGCGTGCTCCCCAGGTGCGCATTACACACACACCCACGCGGCTGGCTCGCCACCGCACCCCTGCCCAGAATGAGACGCTGCGCTCTTTTCACGCCGGCGCCGCCTTTGGGAGTCGAACCCCTCGCCTCACCCCACGCAGTTCAGACAACACTACGGATGGCTGATGCCAGCCTGTTTTAATGCGTTTGCAGGGCAACCCCCCCTTTCTTTTGGCTCCCAGAGGCCAAGCTTTGGGCCTGGCCGACCGCTATCGCAGCCCTACGGACTGCCGCGAAGTGCTGCCTCATGGCTTCTCGATGCCAGCACCCCGCGGTGTTTCCTTTTTAATTAGGCCCCTGGTTAATTGGGAGTGAAGAGAAAATCATTTTCTGGTTCGTTATGCAGCCCGCGCGCATGCGTCAGTGGAAAGCTCCCTGGCGCGCCCCTGCGTTGCGAGATTACATATATATCTCTGGCTTAACGAAGAGGGAGCTGCCCTGTAGGGGAAAAGTACGAGCTTAACGAGCGGGCGCGACTTGCCGCTCTTAGAGAAATGGTATGCGGCGTAAGGATGTTTGGATCATGCAGTCTTATCCTCGAAACCCGAAGACGGAATTCCAACTTCCGGCTCCGATATTGAGGTTTCTGCATACGTGCACCTTTATATTCAAAGAACTTCAGGGTAGAAGAAAGTTTAAGTAAAGCTTCGTTCAACTCACAATATTTTAAACACAATAACATTTCAGCCAGGAGGTTTCAAAAAAAAAAAAAAAATCCCGGGCCGTCTTCGCTATAGCGTGAAACCTGGGGAGGGGCGAAGCATGCAGTGTGTAAGTGTATTCTTGGCGCCTTGGCGTTTTTGCCAGCGGAGATGAAACCGTTGGGAAGGGGTATAGGTATGCAGCTTTCCTGTAAAAAGTTTCTTTTCTTTGGAGCACGAAGCTCTCTATACGAGGTGCGTGCCAGTGTCCCGACGTTTTTTTAGCACGCGTTACGAAGCGCTCGAGCGCGAGGCGTAAACGAGTGTCCCGGTGTTTATGACGCGTTACGTTATAGCGCGAGGCGTAAACGTGTTTCCCGATGTTTGAGTACCGTGACTACATGAGACGGCGATTACGACGACGACGGCAGGAGACGCCAACAGCCCCGGCCCCTAAAAAAGGCGTAACTGGAATTTTCTTTCAATTGAAGTTGGTTGAAAGGAAACTTCGCTTTCATTGGAAAGTTGGCTTCGTTATATTATGAGTACCTTGTATGGCAACGCTCAGTGCATGCGTGACTGCACGTAAGATGTAAAGGCTGCGGACGTTTGCGTCGATGAGATTTATTCCATGCGACAGACGTGCCCCCTAAGTTAGCAGTCCCGTGGTTCAGCTTCACCGCAGTAACGCTGCATGCAGCCAAGACTGCAGTTTCGGCGAATGGCGTTTCGAGCCCACGATTTGACTAAGTTCAGTCTGCGCTGAGGTATAACGCCGTGCAACCAACCTTTTTGAGCGTAGTGATGTACAAGGTGCTGTAATACACCAATTTTTTTTTTTTTTTTTGCTTCGTTTTCGGCAGAAATTGGTCGTTCAAGTCCATTTCGGCGAAGCTGAACTACGTTATTGCCTTAGGACGCGGTTTTACCCGTATTTCCTGCGCCGTAAATTCAAAAGTTTAGTTTAATATTGAAGGTCGTTTTAAACCTTGCCATGTGTACTTTCGTCCTCGAGGGTATTGCTTAGCGGCCTGATATTTAGAGAAGACTACAAGAAGGGGATTAATAGTTGAAGTTTAGCGAACGTATATCGTCGTATATTTGTACTACATAAAGGCTAGAAGGGATGTAGTGGAGGGCTACGGAGAAACCTAAACCACGTAAAGTTCTTTGAAATCCGCATAAATCGCATTAGTAGTTCCATTCTCGTATTTGGCCCACATAAACCACGAATTTCTCGTACTTTCGTATAGACATATACATGCAGACAAGGCTGTGGTCGTTGGAACTTGGAATGGAGACAAACCTGTGAGGGACTCATTCAGTAACGTGCGAATGTGCGGACGTACATGCATTTATAACTCTCCCATAAAGGAAAGCAATACCACAACGCTCCACGTCATTTATGCGGGCATTATTTATGACAGAGTAACATCTTGGCATCGCATCTTGCATGGCTTTGCACCCCTCTTTCACTTTTGGTCTCCCTGATATTTTTGCAAACAAGTATGTCTGTTGCCCGAAAGACAACACATACGTAAGAACCGTACGCATGTGTAACTAAAAACGAGCGGTTTGTGAATGTTTCATTCCCTCTTTTTCGCCCCTCGTTTACTCGGTGGACGTTTCCGGCGTCCGTGACCGTTATTGATCTCAGAGGAGGAACGCCCAGGAAAAAGGAAAAGCCCGCACGGCGCGGGAGATACGGGGGGTCCCTGAATTAATTGCGTTGCCGTCGCCTCCAGCTCCATGTTTCTTTCACATCCAGCGAGATTTCATTTCTTTCCCGCCCAGCCCGGGCATCCGCAGACCTGGAGCGCGCCCTCCTCCAGCAGCGTGTCACGGTTATATACGGCACGCCCGGCAGTGTTTCATATTTCACCTGCAACCACATATAGTATACCGCGCCGCTTCTATTGCCGTTGCACGCCCCGGGCCATTTGTCCTAGCCCAGGGAACGAGGCACACACGGAGAAAGGAGACCGGGTTTCCACGGTGGGAAACGCAGTTGGCTGCTTCCAATTCCGAGACGTCGCGCCGTTTCGTTCGGCGTTAGTTGTGCACGGAACAAGTGTTGAAAACGTTATTGGAAGACATTGAGGCATTGCTGGTATCGTTCGCTCTACATACGCATTGCAGTGATTGGTAGACATTGCCTAAGGATCCGATTCGCGCTTGTTTCTCTATTGGACAAGAGGGGCGCACCCGGAGATAAAACCAACTCAATTGACTGACCAAAAAGCCAAACTTGGGAAATAAACGTTCCGGATGCGAAGCGCGCTGTACACGCTCGCTCACCTACCAAATAACCTCCGATATGTAAGTAGTGCAGAGCCTTAATTACTGAAATAAGCTTCTGTTGCGGACACTCTCCGTGAGGACGCCGCGGTATGTAGAGCATATTTCCGGATTAATTTATAACCACTGCGGCTTCTTTAAAGTACACGTGTGCACGAGCTTTTTATTTGTTTTGTCATTCATGGATGAACTGTGGCAGTGACCTGGTATCCTACCAACTACCTTGTGCTTTTCAAGGACAACGCCTTTTTACCCACCTCTATAACCATGCAACGGAAGCGCACACACACAAAAAAGCGGCGATTAAAAAAAATTAGCATGCACCGTTCTCTATAAGGGAGAGTGTAGTGTGAACGAAATGATTTCGTTATTCATTTATGCGAGTAACGATGTCTAGGGGGTAGGGGGTGTTTGTATAACGGGAGAGGGTGGGAAGGGCGGGGTTGTATAAAGAAGTTGTTGAAAGTTTGACATATACACTCTTATTCTCGTCCTCCTGCATGACGTCCTACATATATGTGGCCCTGACAGACACATTTTCCGGGACGAAACCGCGAGTATAGGACCTTGCGGGCCGTGCATCCTCTGCGCTCAAATAAATCATGGTCAAGTGATGCGATCTTAACCCTCCTTTGCTGTGAAGCAAGTTGTACCAGACTTCCCCTCTATCCCTCTGTGATTCCTTCTAACATATATACTGACATACCAGACAGGCAACCTGTTACGGCACACATAAGCTTCACTCGGCAGGTATAAGCTGGTTGCGTGTTGCTTCATCAGGATCATTATTTGGCTTCAAAATAAATGGGCCATTTCTAAACACATTCAATCAACGCGCGATGTGAACTGACACAGCAAAAACGTCTCAATTTCGAAACACCCGCTTGCTGGCCTTCCCGTGAGCGTAAGGGATTGCTCGAGCGTTGCTGGGCCGCCCAGTATACTCAAACGTGTGCTGCTCTGCAAGAGGATTAACGCCCTGCGCTTCGCAACGTGCAGGAGAAGGTGGTTTGTCATTCCACGGCAGCGTTTCCTGTCACGCCGGGCTGCGCTGCTTCCTCGTCGGTCCGTCGTCGAGCTCGGACGTGCAGCCCTTGCGCGGGCGATGCGTCTGCCTTCCCAAGATTCACTACGCGCGCGTGACCAACGGTGGCGTGGATGATATATCGAGTTCAAAGCGCAGCTTCAGCGCTGCAACCACACGTTGTGGCTGGCTGGAGGCACGTGTGCTCGATGCATGTCCTGGGTCGGCCGGTCAAAGCGGTCTGCATGCGGCGCCGGAAACGACCGTCGTTACTGCTGGGGGGCGGGGGGACTTCAATGTTCGCGGTTGGCGATGTTGCGTTAATTGCGTAATGGCCGCTTCGCAGCGGAACCTTCGGGTAAGCACGACTATGATTAGAACTCTATACATTACCTAGCCTTCTTTGTTTATTAATTTTTTCGCCCTCTTTGGCCGATTTGTCTTCTTCCTCCTATATCTCACCGGCCTGTTGGGATTCGCCCACTCGAAAGTCGTGGCGACGCGAGGCAACAGGCCTTGCCTTCGAGGAGGCGCTAATTTGCGGCACTCGCCATATGCGCTGCATCGCCAGGAAGCTATTATACGACGCTATGAACACAAAAGGGGGCGGGTGGGGTGTATTTCCCATGCCACGCAGAGCGGAACTGCCACCGCGCAGCCTGCGATCTGCGGAGGGCGTGGATCGATGAATGATGATTTCACCGGGTACACGCTGCTCCCGAAATCGAAGAGATCGCTAGCGCTTATGCGGGAAGCGATGACTTGGCGTATACGAACCTGCAGGTCAACGCCTATATCCCAACCTTGTGGTGCTCTCCTGGCTCCTGGGTCGCACGCCCGCGCGCATATATCTTTTCAAGGAGGCGCCGTCCACTTTAGAGAGCAGATTGTCGTGACTCTAAAGGCTATTACCGATGCCAGACTCGCGCCCTCTCTCTTTTTTTCAACCTTCCAGGAGGGCTCGGGAAGAGTGCTGCCTGGACTACTGCTTCACCCGCATATTTATTGCCACAGTAAATCTTCTGTCCTATTTTCGGGCAAGTTTTCCTTTGTTAACTAAAAGAGCGGAGCTTCCGCATGGGTTCCACATAATCTGAGGAACAAAAGGTGGCCCACCGTGCAAAAAAAAGGGGAACGAAAAATACGACTAAATCTGGAGACAGGTGGCCGAGCGAGTCTCAAGTGTCCTGCGCGGACAGGGCGCCTCTTGGAGGGGGAAGCTGAAAGCGTAATGCGAGCCGGCCAGGGGAGTGTTCGGACAGGCCGTCCATATTCATGGACCGTCCCTGTCTTCAGGTGCAAGTAAGAGAAGGAACGGGGCTTCCACCACCATGCCGGCTCCCTTTCGTCATTGTTAGGAGCGCCCTAATGCATATAAATCGACCGGACTCTCACTCGCGCGGGCTGGGACTCACCGCCGCGCTGTCCGAATTCCCGACCCTCGATAAACCGTGTATAGCAGATGCCCGGGAGAAGGACTTGGCGCATTCGAAGTCCCGCACCTCTAGCTATCAAGAGCGCTCGCTCTTGTTTCCGGTTTCCCTAGATTTTCGTAGATACCTGGAGGGCGCAAACTTGTCTCAGGTACGCGACAGTGAGGAACCCCCTTTCTATCTCTGCTTCCTCCGTGTTTTCTGTCCTTTTGCTGCCAGTTTAGGTACACACCGATACCTAATACCCCTGTCACACGGGCACTTTCAATCGCGATTGAGTCGATCCGGATCGAGCTCAATCCGGATCGGGTCCCTGCTACACGGCAGTTTCAATCGCGATCGAGTTCGATCCCGCTCGAACTCAATCCTGGTTTCTCAAGCGCGATCGAGGCTTCCGAGCGCGATCGAACGAAAGCGGTGATACTCTCGTCCCCGCTGAGTAATGGCACAGAATGTGATAACTTCAACTAACGCCACAAATTGTGTCAAATAACTTGACCCAAATAAGCGTGAGGTAATATTTACATAGTTACGTATAGCTACGACCGCGCGAAGTTACCAGACGCCGGCCGCAAGTACAATTGTTAGCGCCATCTGGCGTACACAAGTGCAACCCGTGCAACTTCTCGATCGCGATTGAAACGTGCCGTGTAGCAGCGGCAGTACGTCGAGCGCGCTCGAAAACTCGATCGCGATTCACTTCAATCGCGATTGAAAGTGCCCGTGTGACAGGGGTATAAGACACTTCGTCTGTGACACTTTCAGTTTTAGTGCGTGTTTGATCTGCATCTTCTAAGTTATCCTTCTTACTTAACGCTCGGGCCGCTCCTCATGCGGACGCTTACTTTGCATCGCTTTAAACTCACTTTGGGAGGTTAGGCGGCCGACAAAGGTGGAGAGGAACGGACGCGACAACAGCCACGGTCTTCGCGTTGCCTCCAAGAAATTCAGGGGAGAATAGGACCCCGGAGGCCTGAGGCGATTGCGCTGGGTGTATTCTACTTGCTTTGGCATGGGAGTCACACATAGGCAAAGCTCTTCCGTCAGGGTTTCCGCAGCGCATTTTTTGCGACGTTGTTCTCTGAAGATGCGGTATCGTTAAAAAAACAACCCAGGCTGTCTGAGCTGCCTCTCCCTGTCCTTGACGGTCGCCACAACAATGCCTGCGCACGCTTACAGTGGGAACGGCGGCGCTGGAAGCAAAGGGGACGACGAACTTCCTAATGGTTCTGCGAACTTTTTTTATTCTTCTTCGGCACCCCAGATCTCTGGCTTCCCAACCGAGAGGGAGGGACAGCGCATAATTTGCACAAGCGCAACTTGACGTGTGAGCGATTTACAACTCCTGGCAAGTAGGCACCCTTTCGAGCACGTCGCCCGGAGCGACAGGGTGCTGTTTGTGCGTCGCGAGTGAAAGTACTGGCGACGACGCCTCGTCTCCACACAACACCCCCTCCCCCCGCTCTCAGCCAAAAAGAAAAAAAAAAGGCTCCGGCCCTGTTTTAGTTTTCTTTTAAACTTTTTTCACCGCTGGCAGGAGTTTTTTTTCGCCTAAAGGTAAGAGGCAAGAAAAAAAAGGCTTTCCGTTTTTTAGTGCTTGGGCGAGGTAGCAATTAGGGGACACTCCGAGGTTGCGCGAAGGGAGAAAGGGGTTCCCAATCTGTCTGGCTGTTGTTGTCCGAGCGGGCACATACCGGCGTCCTGTCGGTTCCGCGTGTTTGTTTGCTGAGTGCTCAAAGGCGCACCGCGCCCGGGGCTTTTCGGCGTCTCTCAGCAAGGGTGCTCTTGCTCAGCTTCTTTTTTTTTTTTTTTTGCGCTTTGTTCCCTATTGCACTTGCTTGCGTGCACGTGCGTCATGTGTGGCCGCGTAAGGCGCAAACCACCTTGAACGCGCTGCCACCTTTTACGTTCTCGCCGCCCACCCCTCTCTCCGTAGCAGTTTTACTTGCGCCAGAAGAGTGTCCGTCCGAAAGCCGAGACGCACGTGCCCCTTACTCAAAGTCTCGTTCTATTCCCATAACCATCCCCCTGAAAAGCAGGTACTAGCTATCCATCCAAATGTTTGTTATGGTGGGTGATTTGGAGAATTTGCACAAGGTCTCCTCTAAAGACTGCCTTTAGCCATCAAATAACATAGAAACTGATTGGAACTTTTATTACGGCAATGAGGTGACACAGGGAAAGAAATCAGTAACATTAATAGGCTTCGAATAAGTTCTAATTTCCCGTAAGGAAGTTGTGGCATATGAATATTGCGGTTCACTGCGACCACAGCATTTGAGTTAAATAGCAGAATTCAATGTTAACTCAAGTTAGTATATAACTTTACCCGTATTCTTTGTTGGGCAAAGCTAATCCTGGTTGCTGCGCTTCCTTCCTTTATGTGTTCAGCACTGGTGTTCTAGCAAATCTTTGGTGCGAGGTTAACTCCCTCATCGCTAAACCATCAGTTCGCTGCTGTTCGCCCTACTTAACTTCATTTTTCGGGGCCACGAAAAAAAAAAACACACAGACAGAGAAATAATAAAAACTTATACCGCGTGCCTACTGCTGCATAACGGGTAAATGGAACACAATCATTGCACATAAATTGATATAAAATAACATGTAAGCTTGAATGCAAATAGCAAATTCAAAATGCAAATGCACATAACATGATATAACATGCAAGCTTGAAGGTAGAAACCCATTGTCTGCTGCTTGCGAAGCAAATGTTGTGTGTGATGCAGTCGGCGAACGCCGTCGTGAATCAGTAGTGTTGTTGTGACGCGTCCAATGCCGCTGATACTGCAACGAGTTTACCCGGTTTGGTTGGTGACTATTCCAGGTAAATTCCCATAACACGCATAATGTTCTGATCAAAGCGGACCTGTTGTTTGTTATAACTGATAGTTTTCTGTATCCGCATTTAGTAAAACATCTATTCTACAGTGCATATACGATGACTAGGCGCTTTATTGTCCAGAAATTTACATTTGAAACGATGTTTTGAGGGAAATTTTTTTTCATAATCTTATTTCTGGCTTCATGGTGCTGTTCAAACCATGAACTGACTGTTTAGTGGGTATCTAGATCTGTAGTCATTCTTTAATAGGCCGCACAATATAAATCGGCACGCTCCGTCTACCGCCGTCACTCGAACTGCTATAATGCCGCTCTGTTTTTCAACGGGTTTCAGGCCATCTCAGCCTTCAAAATTTTGATTTTCACCTATTTAGTTGTAAATATCGACTTTCATTTGCGCTCACGTTGTGCACGTTGATCGTGCTGGAAATGCGCTAAATTTCGCCAGTTGGTCAACACTGACGCAGTGGGTCGGCCAGTGGGTCGTCGCAGTTGACATCTGCAAACTGGCACGAAGATTAGTGCGAGACAGCGCTACTATTTAGAACGCACTTTTCTCGCGTTTAAATATCCGTTAATTAAATCGGTCGTAAAAGCTCAGACCAGAACCTACGCATTTCAAGATAATGCATAGATCTCTATGACGTCTCTTGCGAAGCCAGCTGTAACTTTTGCTTCCTATATAGCCAAGGTTTCCCTGCGTATATTTTAACTTCGGTAGATGCATATAGAGGAGCTGGTGACGTTGAAATCACGGCGTCTGTGCTAATCAATTAGTTTCACCAGGCCGTAGGCGTCGGCTTTTAGGACGTTCCGACCAAAGTTAGGGAGCGCTTTACACTCGGTCGGCACGCCACGTGAAGTCACGTGACGTGGAGTCTCGTATCAGCTGTGCGTAATACTGCGCGCCTGCTGTGCTCCTTCTTGGCAGCGCACCTCAGTACTGCAGTAAAGCATCCAGCATTACGGAGACGAAGGGCTCAGAAGTAGTGTTCTTCGTTTTGAACTTTCTTGAAGCCTGGGACTGAACTTGTTCTCATGGAATTGCGGACTCCGGGCTCTGCGCTGCTCACGGGGAGCCCTAAGTCTAGTTGCTTAAAGTTTCAAACATCGTTACGTCCCACTATTTCTCTACTATTTTCTTCAACTCTGCATCCGCCCGGTAAGCATTGTTCTGGAACCACAAAATGGAAACAAATACGGGAATCTACCGCTTGCACGCAAGGGTTGGCCTCAGCAGGACTGCACGTCCGCTGCCCGTCATGTGTGTGTGCACGTATAAGTGGATCCTGAAGCCATCATTTCGCTGAGGCCTCGCCCCGGAGTCATCTGCCCCTCGAAATAGTTTTCGTCTCGTACTCGGAGGCGGAGAAGCCCTCGTCTTCAGCGCAAACACTGGGGCCCCATCCAACTTGAGACCCCCGCCTCTCTTCTCGCTTCATCCGTTTTCTTTCCGCCGTTTCCACCGTATACACCTTTCCGCGCCCTGCGCAGATTTGGTTTCGCAAGCGCGGACTGGGAAACTTTTTCGAGTCTCGCACTTAGCCTTAATGGGAAATAGAATTGAAATCCCCCTCCTTTTGCGCCCGCGCTGACTGAAACAGAAAAAAACCAGGGGGGAATAAAGTGGGATGTGAAAGGAACTTGCTGCGCGCAAAAAACAGTTTCACATTTTTGGGAGGCAATTTTCAGGGAATCTGGGAGACCCGGGGTCTCCCTCTTCCCTCCGAGAAAGGAAACTCTTCCGACGCACTTGTTGGCGATGTTTTTGTGCCTGGAAATTTTGTTAGCCCTTTTTTTTCTCGCTTACTCAAGAAAGACGGTAGTCGCAAATTTCACGTTTGCACATTTGTCTTTTTTTTTAACTCTGTATATCTGTTTCACTTGTTTTCGCGCTTCGCCGCCGCAGTGATTTCAGCAGCCTGCCGTATCCACTTCATTTTCTCGAAGACTCTTTCTTAATAGGTCATTCTAGAACCGTGAAGGGGTTTTGTCTGCGCCTTATAAGCGACCACCCCACCGCTTTCCCCTAACGCCCAAGTTTTCTTGCATTTAGACATTTCTTTTCCCACACCCCGGCTCAGAATGTGAGTAGGTAGGTATTGCTGACTAAGTTTAAACGTTATATTCTTTCGCGGGAGAAAAGTCCAGCGGAGCGAGAAAGGGGAGAAAGGCGTAAATGGCTCGGATTTAATTGAATAAAACAAAGCCGCAGGAAGTGTGTACCGCGCACGAAGAGATACGTGACTGCGCCAAACGCCCACCCGAGCTAGCTGGCTGGTCCCCAGGAATGAGGGTGCCGCTGAAGCTAAAACAAAGGCGGGGAGTTGCTGCAGATGAGATTCCTTGACAATTGCCGTGAGTGTCTTCGCGCTGCTCGTAGGGGATATGCACAGATGTGGTATACTGCGCGAATATGCACGCGACAAGCGATTAAGAAGACAAGAGGATGTCGCTGAGCTGAAATTGGAGAAGCGAGTAATCTCAAGAGCCACTTTTCCTTTGTGCAAACAGTCTACAGTGTTCTCCGACGGCGGACCTCGTTCAGTGGGCAGAAACAAAACAACTGACGCGGGTGAAAATGTTTTAAGCGCGGGGTTTATATATATTTCCCTGATTGTTAACATCGTGCGCCTGTGTTGTTTGAGTATGCAATCAGCCTGTTGTTACTTCAGGATAGTACTGATGCTGTGATTCGAGGTGTCGCCAAAACGCATCTCTGGGATTAGCTTTGTATATAGCTATGGCGTCCTCATATAGTTGTGTATACAGATGTCGTTAGTAGAACAACATTATTTTTTTGGAATCTAATGATCTGTATACGGTGGAGCTTACGCGTGAGGGTTCTGAGTGAACAGCGTCCCGAAATGCCGCCCCGAACTGTAGATGTCTCCGTTAGAATTGCGCGTTCCAAGTTGTGAAACGAGACTTGCAGCTAAAAGGCATGCCGTACACCTGGAAAGCTTTAATTTCAGCTTAGCGTTGAAATTCCAGTGCTCTGTGTATCGCTACAATAAAAGCTTAAGTTAGTACAGGTAACGTTCGTACATAAGGAGCTTAATTTTCTGGGAAGTGCTTAGCACTTATTAGTAGCTCCAGCTAAAAGCCTGGCTATCTCATTTCTACTAACGTGGTAACGTAATTTGTGTGTTATGATGACGCGCGTATCTGGATGAATTTTGTTGCAGCCGAAAAATCTGCTATTAGTATAAAAGGTGGAACATCGCCCCTGTTTACTCGTTTCCTGATTACGTGGCGTAATTGACGCCAGTGCAGAATAGTTGCTTGGCAGTTGTTTTTGCATTGAAACTGCAGCACGGCGGGACTTAGCAGATCAATCCTATCCAATAAAAATGATAATGAAAGTAAAACTTCAAATTTGGCGACAAACTTTCCAGACTGTATTTTGATTTAAAGTGTTATTCATCATGCCAAAATGCGTCACAAATGTGTCACAGCTTTGCAGCGTGTTATATTTACACTATACGAACTCACATGCCTCTCACCTACACTTCACTGGCTCACCGCTTTCTGCTAAACGCTGAAAACCTTTTTTTAATCATGTTTTATTTCGATGAAAGCAGATACAAACATGTTAGCCCTAAACATGTTAGCTTAGCCCTAAAAACCTTTGTTTTACGTAAATTGGATATGCACTCGCGTAGTTCGTAGAGGGCGTCTTCCCTGCAAAGCTCCATAATGACCAATTGAAGTGGCCTGGTGCGCGAATTCGGCGAATGACGAAGCCCAAAATATGGTTTGACTTTTAAAACATGCATGTGCGCAGGGGACAACATAGAAGGGGTACAAGGCGTTTTACATTGCGCAATGTCTCGGCTCAGATGCCCGTTTTCACTCCAATTTGAATGATAGGTTGCGTCATTCGCTGTATATACCGATCAGGCCACTTCGATTTGTCATTGCAGAGATTTGTGGTCAAAACGTAGATTCCGAGCAATAATAAAACCATAGCAAACAGGACGTGTACGGGAAACAACAAATCAATAATAGCATGCGAAACACGAGAACTGCCATACTATGGTTAATTACAACAAAATGTCCTGAACATACCTTTAATTGTGCCATAGACGATATACCTTGGTGATTTCACTGTGATATGTAGGCTATTCTAAAATAAATCGGCAGCGGCGCCAGTTGGCTTTCTGTTATGTGGAGGGATGGTGGATAAGGTGAAGTGGTTATTAGCTGCAAACCTGTTGAAGTTGTTACGCAAAGGATTAGCATTATGAAATGTTGGGAATGTGACAGTGAAGTAACTTAAGCAAGAAGATTCCTGAATTGAGTCAAATGATTTGTCCGCAGAGAGGATGTTATTCTCACGTAGAAGCTGAAGCAAAGAAATTTATGTTAACTGCGCGTGATAATACATATTCATGAATTTTCGAATGTGCACAGACGACGCAACCACTGTTTGTGTATACGCGTGTATTCTTTGCGGCTTGTTCGGATTCGCAGTAGTAAAATATTGTTTCTTCAGAAATGAGAACCGATATAACAGACGCTTAACTCCACCAACCCTTCATTTTCTCGGATACTAGGGTCACAGGCTAGAGTGGGTGGGTATGTGTGGGTGTTAGGAGGAGGAGGAGGAACGGAGGAGACAGGAGGAGGAGGGGTGAAGTTTCTACACCGATTAGTCTCCCGCTTCGATGCCGACGGCCCCTTGCGGCCACGGCAGAGGCGCAGCTGCAGCAGCAGCAGCAGCAGCGCAGAGGAGTAATTTGGCCGGTCCTCGGGATTGATACGGGACTGCGTGTGGGATGTTTCAAATCCCGCGTCTTAGTGAGGGGACGCGCTGCTCAATCTCAGACCCGTTCCGCCCAGTGGTGTCGCGCAGGGAAAGGAAAGAAAAGGAGAAGAAAGGCTTCGGGGATTCAGTTTGTGATTGGAAAGAGTGGTATCAGAGGCAGCGCGTGTAATTCCAGGCCCCGATGGCGCGGCGGTGGCGGCGTCGGGGATCCACTTCGCTGCGCCAAATTGTCCTCTTGCTTCGAAAACACAAACACTGCTGACCATATATACCCGAAGGAAGAAGCGGGCAGTCGTTCCTGCCTCTTTGGCGACATGAAGCGGAAATGAGGCGCGCACGAATGACCTCGCGCCGTGCGGGAAAGATGGACGGACAGACGTCCTTTAAAGAAGCGCTTTTCGTGAAGGAGGCGACAAGAAGCGCTTTCTTTTGAGCTGAGAAAGGCGCGTTTCATTAGGAGCCAAGCTAATCAAATAAAAATCTCTTTGGCCCGAGGCGCATTCGGCGTTCTTGAGCGGAAACTTTCCCTCTCTTTCTATCTCTCTACCTCTCTGTTGCCTTGTGCGCCACGTTCAAAACCAAAACGTGAACCAAACTGCGGGTTTTAAACCCGATAGGGCTTTGAGGACAGTAAAACCTGCTCCGCTTGGAGAGACTTTTTCTGGACAGCCAACTTTTTCCTCCATCTTTTTTTTCCAAACAGGCACCCACGAAACGTTTTTTTCTTTTTATTAGTGCGTATGCGGTATTTATTCAACTTCACTAGCGGTTAACAAGTTCGAAACGTCGTGTATGTAATCTCCTTGCTTAGTGATTTTTGGTCTGATCATTAAGTAACACAGATGGGGGTTACTAGCGGTAAAGTCTGAGGAGGATACGGATATTTTGATGAGAAAGCGTTTTCACAATTTCTTTAGCACCGAACCTAATTGCTTATTCTCCTCCTATCAAGCCAAAATACATTAACATACTAATTATTTTGGTGTATGGCAGAAATTACCAGTCCACGATGCAGAGAGCCGGTATGTAGTGTTAACTCGAAGCAACAAAAGTAGCCGTTCTTTGATTAGAGATTTTTCCTTTGAAACGTCACGAAAACTTATTCTCTTTCTTCACATACAACTATCACCAGGGGCTAGTTTCTCATATGATTTCACTTCCGTGCATAATATACTTGACTATAATATTGCTATCTTCGAGCTATGAACTAGATCACATATATTATACAGCGTAATCGTACTACGGGTAGTATTGAACATAAATTATGTCGCGTTAAATGGGATATTTTGATGTTTAAAACGTTCGAACGTGGAAGTAAATGTGTTCGTGCATCAATTTTGCGCTCTTTCGAATAAAAGTGATGCCGCGAAATTATTTACGCCGAGCAAAAATATGCTTATTCACTCCAGCGAACTCAACAACTACGTATACAATATTGCTCCCGTATCCCACACCATGCCTGGACCATCCAGTGAGGTGGTGCGAGGGGAGGGGGTACGATTTAGAGGCGGGTTTGACGGTCCGCGAGAGGGGGCGGCAAGAACGGAGTCGAGGTCGACACTTGGGAGTTTGTCAACTAGAGGTACGGTAATGGCAGGCGTTGTAATCTTGGCAATGCTAGTTAGATGACGCGTGAGGGAGCGTCTCCCCCCCCCCCCCCCCCCTCCCTCCCCTTCCTCTCCCCCCTACCCCTGACCTTCTGGATCTGTGGCCTTGGATAGGCCGGTGGATCTCTCAAAGCCCGAAGTTGCCTTCTTCATGAAGTCGACATAAATAGGCTGAATGAATGAATAAATGAAGAAATGATAAGGATAAGTGGCGCTTAATGTGCGTAAGTCTCGCCTGTTGCGACAAAATAGGCGGGTCTGTCTTGTTCACGAACTGCTGGTTGTGGGAAGCAACGCATAGGGGGTTTGAAAGTTGCGCTGCGAGCGCCACTTCAGTGGTCGCCCTAGAGCTTTCAGGGCACTACGCTCCACTCAGCACTCTTGTTAGCTGCGCTGACGTGAGTGGAGTCCCTATAATGAGGTTATTACTGTGCACGAGGCGACGAAGGCTCTAACGAGGAGTATATGCATCTCTATTTTCCAAAAACAGCCTGGCCCGGAATGTACCGCAATTAAATCACGCTCGAGTCTAGGCCGAAATACGTTTCTAGTTAAAGTTGCTGAAAAATGGGTCAGAAATTAAGGGGGAGGCGGTAAGAACGTACGAGTGTTAGTGCTTACAAAGGGCGAACTTAAGCAAATTACATTTGTGCAGAAATGTTTTCTTGAATACAATCTTGATTGTACTCTCAGTCCGGTCCTTATTATATCGGTGCAGTGTTATGTATTTTTTTTCATAGCTCTATCACAAATCGTGTTTCCGTCAGATAAACCAATACGTCGGCCTAACAGGTGTAGAACTTTGCGTTTCAACAAAAACTGGCCCGCGCTCGTGCAGTTATAAGCATGCTACCAATTCGCACTTATGCCTGTATTTTTCCTTCTTGAGAACGCTGCCTTCAGCAAGCTATCTAGAATCGGTGTGGTGATTCTGGGGGACGATGCGGCTGGAAGGACCAGTTATCCAATTATTGAGCCAGAAAGTTGAGCCGGTTGGTATTCAGCACAATAAGACAATTATGACTGCGTAACCAGACCGGACTGCAAAAAAAAAAAAAAAATAGAGAGGTAGGGGGATGCAAATTCGCTCAGAGCTTGAACTTCGCGCATCGACTCGACCACTTCATATTTCGTCTTAAATAATAAGCGCAACGGACCAGACCATTTTAAAACATCATCAGCGCTAGTGACATTTGAAAATGACACTGTTGTTGGTGTACTATTACCCCTTTTGTATCTATCGTTCAAGGAAAGGTGATGCTCATCATTTTCCTCCTCTTCCTCATCCCTTTTCCCTCCTCTTCCTCATCCTCCTTTTCGCAGAGCGAAAGCGGGGCCGCCAGACGTACACGCGCTACCAGACTCTGGAGCTGGAGAAGGAGTTCCACTTCAATCGCTACCTGACCCGTCGGAGGAGGATAGAGATTGCGCACGCCCTGTGTCTCACCGAGCGCCAGATCAAGATATGGTTCCAGAACAGGCGCATGAAGTGGAAGAAGGAGAACAAGGCCAAGCTCGAGGCGGGCCTCGCCCTGGGCCACGGGCCGCCCGAGCTCACGCACCACCCGGAACACGGGCCGCAGCAGTGAGCCGTCTCCATCATCCCCCACAACTCCCCAACACCCAAACTCTTCTCTGCCTCGCATGGGGACACAGCAACACACGCCGTGGTTATTAGTTAGCTACGCCGCTGCGCGACTGTTTCCCTCGGTTGTTTGAGTCAGGAGGTGCGACCTCGTCAGAAGCGTCCGTTTTTTTGTCATGCGAAACCGCGTGAAAATTGCGTTCACCTTTGCATTAGCTTTCCGCGCTGCCAGCGGCATTGTACAGTTAAGCTTTACTCATTGTCTCTTTCTCGCTCACTTCGCCTGCATGCGTCCGAGCATAGCGGAGAAGCTACCGGCTTGAGGTCTCTGCGTGTAAGCGTTGCTGTTCGACGGAACCCTCGTTTTATTTTCGCTTCTGTTTTTTTTTTTTTTTTTACGAGCGCAGTAGAACAGGAATGCAAAATTCAAGAGATAGTGCATCGAAATCTACTCTCCAGGTTTAGCAGCTTCCGTAGGTACCTGTGCGCGTTGCTTTATTGAGACCATGAGGACTTCGATATTCCATAACGAAATGCGTCTTCACTTTACGCCTGAATAAAAGAAAAAGGAAAGAAAGAAAGGAACATGAGACACACCACCGGTGCAGTATCTCTAGCAGCTTGCATTCTAAATGTTTCTGTTCTTCAATTCGTCAAAATACACAGGCGACCATGACGCCATGGCGCAAGCGTTCAGTGAAAGCGATAAAAGCGTCATAGTCACTGCTTCCACCATTGGGACCGTCGTGGCCGCAGCTATGTCTCTAAACCCCTTGACAAACCAGTTCTTGGTCATAAAATGCAATGTCCTATCTTTGATAGCGTTTGTGTGATTTGGGAAGATGGCTGGATAGTTACATTATTCTCCCGAGTTTTGCGTAAGTGACAAGGAAAGCGTTGACCTCAAACAGCGTAAATTTTCATTCAGGGAAGTTCCAGGTATACCAGTAGAGATACGTATGTTTTGTGATCCAGCACTTTCAAACGTTCAAATCAAGCACTATTCACTGTGGAATTTATTTTTTCGGTAATATCGGCATATCCCTGAATGTCACATCAGTAAAGGCACAAATATATGCGTAAGCACGTTTATATTAATGTTAAGAGTAGAAAAGAATGGTATGTTTATATTCTACGCAATTTGTTGGCAGGAATACCTCATATACGTAATACCGCTATGCGTATTTTTTTGTGGAAAATATGTAATTCACGCCAGAAGGATGAAATACGTCAGGAGCTTTCTCCTTGTACAGTGTGGCCATGTTATAAGGCGCTTTTTACATGCGTCAGACACGTTAAGTATTTACTTCACAACCTTACATACGTACTAGCGATGGCGGGATATAAATCCTGATACGGTTTACAGCAACTATTTATTTCTGAATACAGCGGTTCATTAACCCAGCCGTTTGACTCGCAAGCAGACGCTGCTTTTAGAAATACCCTGATACATTTATAATGTGGACGAAGAGGAGATATATGTATATTACAATGCTTCACCGCTAGGGCGACCCACAGACACTTTCAAGTGCAATATCTGCCACAATATTTCCTCCGCATTAATCGTTCTTTTTTCTCTCTCGCTCTCTGGCCACGCAGTGGAAAATACGCTGTGGTCAAGAAATCGCACGAACCTTGGTTGCACACGCACTGATGAGTGAACGAACCCGAAAACGGCATACAACACTGCACTAAAAGAAAGCCAAGTATACGATACGACACAAGCCTGTGGAAAGAAAATCGTTGTTCAAATTGTTTAGCAGATATACTGAAAACATATATATATAGCCATTGCCGTGGAGATTCGCTTGCAGGAAATTACTAGAGAAGCACCGCTTAGCTTAGCAGCACGCTCAATTTCCATCGCAGCGCTGCTCCAAATCATATTTGATAAGGAATTTCCACGTCTGGGACTGATCCGAAAGCAAATTCCACAATCACTGTTCACGGAATGTGCCAAGACATTGGTTTGCACGAATTTTTTAATGCGACCGGGCATTACAAATTCCCGAAGCAGGTGCACGCACTCGCGCCTAACTTATTCCTTCAGCGGAGAGGCCGACAAAACTAGTTTTGTACGAGCGCGCCGCGGGAAGGCAGTCCGCAGGTTTAGCACTGAACACTTCACAGTAGATTCGTACCTTTTTTTTTTTCTTACGCGTGGCTAGAGAAAAGACGAAAAAAAAGGAAAGAAAAGCAGAGGCGGAGGTGACCACCCTGCGGAGTACCAACGCATTATTTTTTCGTCTCCTTTCGTTCACTCTACAGCAGGGCATCATTTTCCGCGAAGGAGACTCCCCGCGTTTCGGGAACTCGTTAGCAAACGCGCAAGCGGGCCTCCTGCGTGCCACACTTTGCGTAGTCGAGGGCGCGCGAGCGCGCATGGTTCGGGGCGCCCAGCAGCTCTTCTGCGCGGCAGCGGCGCCCCCGGCCAGGACGCGTCGTGGCGGCGGAGGAGTCCTCACCGCATGGGGCACCAGTACACGCACCATTGTGGCGCTTACGTGGGCGAACCTTTGTGTTCACGGCCATCGTCCCGTACAAAGAACGCGGCCGCGCATCCTCCACCACCCCCCTCTGCCCGTCGCACCCCCGTTGCGCAAGAGCTGCGGCGAAAGCAAGCACGGCCCGGGTCTGGCCCCCCTGCGAACGACGAGTCACACGCCGAGCAGGAAAGGTCGTCCGACGGCCGCCATTTCGCCTGGCTGAGCTGCCGCCCGATCTGGTTGTTGTCCTCCCGATACAAGACGCGTCTCTCCACCTGGCTGACAAGGCGTCGCCCCCGTCCCCTGCTGCTACGCGGCTGCAGAAGGGTTCCATGACCACCGAATGGGAGCGGCTGGAGCGTATGATTCTTCGTGCTCCTCTCAAGGATCTCCTTCTCTTTCTTCGCCCCGCGATACGTATGCGTATATATACATTTGCTATAAACACGAAAAAAGCCGACGCATTCGACTCGGGTGCCGTCTGCACGGACGACGTGACGTGGACGCGACGAAGATGTGCACCAACGGTGATGACACGTCTGCTGTTCTTTCGGGGAAGCATGGTATTAACACACTGCAGCTGACAGATTTATGTAACGAGAGACGACGACGAGGACGCCACCGCTACGAAACCCTGTTCGCCACCCCTGTTCCTTCTCGACGCGCAAACTCCTTCTTCTGGTCCAGAGTCATCGTGAGACGACGTGGGAGCGGGGAACAACAAGAACAAGACAATTAATAGGGCGGATCGAGCAGCAGCGGCGCGTTCACTACAAGACTCGTCGCCTCAGTTACTACGAGAAAAGAAAAACAACTGTCCCTGCATGGCTCCGATCTGCGTGGGCGTTGGTGGCACCTCGAGACAGCGGCTCTGGCTGGACTGATCGTTCGTGGAACTGACTGGACTCTCCTCCTCTTCGAAAACGAAGACTGTGTAATCTGACTGTGTGAAGCCGGACGTTGGTTCGAAGCGCACGCCGCTCGGTTCACACCCCCGCCAGACGGCGCCAACTTTAAGTGACTCCTTCGGTGTCAAGTGTCCATACGGCTGCAGCAACGCGTGAACGTGTTGTGAGGGCCGGTGTTCACGGTCAGTTCTTGTCCCTCGGTGTGTCTCTCTCTCGCGATACATGTTCTCATCACCCCACCCAGCGATGCAGTGCTCACAGCCTATCTCTGCTCCGGCGTCTGCTCGTGTGTGTGCGTGTGTGTGCTTGTGTTCTTTGTGGAATTGTGCGTGCGCGTGGTGAAGACAGTGAAAAAAAAATGGGACGCAGGTTGTCGCGAATTGCATCATGTTTTATTTGATGTGACGCGTTCGAGTGCGCTGACTGTGTGTGTACTACGCTCGTTTAGTTCTTTTACGGTGATATTGAGGGGAAATTGTGGGTTGCGAGAGTGAGGTGTCTATATATACACATATATGGTTGTGTCAAATGAAATATGCTGTGAACCCTGACATTTCTTTTCTTCCTTGAGCGTACGGCTTTATTTCCTGACTTTTGGGAGCAGTGTAGTCGTAGGCTCGTTTCTGTCTCCTTTAACATTACGATCATCATTACATAATCATTAGCTCGTGTATTTAAGTTCCGACGCGGGTAAATACCCTCGAAAATACTCACGTGGCGTAATACATCCAGATATGTGGGCAAGTTTTTTTTTATATATAATTTGTTTCAGAATAGTATTTAAAGGGTGTTGTGCACTTGACTTCTGGTCCGATCAATGTTAAGTTAAGCTTGGGTATTGAGCACCTCTGACCCTTAAATTCTACGAAGGAAGGGATTGGAGATGGTTGCTTCTTCGTGTTTTCACTGGAAAACACCTCACCAAGTGGGCCAAATCTTTAAAGCAAGCGAAATGGCCGGAAGTTGCGGCGAGGACTTTCTTTGAAACTTGAAAACGATATAGGCAAAAAATATAAAGCTGTTAGTAACCGCAAAATCAAACTCTTATTCTGTTTGATCCTCATCGTCGTGCACAGCGGTGTATTGCTAAAACGATTCAAAATAACTGGGAACAAGTTAAACACAGGCCAACCTCTTTTTTCCTTCAGTGGCTTTACGAAACAAAAAACAAAAAAAAAAACAGAGGATCGAGTGAACAGTCGTTACCTGGTGTCTTTTCAGTTATAACTGATTTTGTTTGTTCTATGTGCTTTAATTCAATTTGGTATACGAAGTTGACGGCCTTGCCATAGAAGGGGCACAGTTTTCGATACACGGAAAAGAAAGGAAAAATGAAACAAGAAGGGCGAAGTATGTGGCTGCTTGATTTTATGGACAATCTCAAAAATTTCCTGGGATGTTTATCGCTTTGCCCTTGAATAAGTGATTGAAATATGTAACAGAGCTTTACAGCGATCGCACTGTTTATTCAATATGGTTAAATTAACAGGCAGTCAGCATCATAACTTTTTTGTGTGGTTTGCAAACAACTTTATTAAGGTCAACAAGTTATACCGAGCTTCTTCTCTTGTACATTGTTTCGCAAGTGTGTGTTTGCGAGTTTCTTGAGAAAGGGCACTGGCCCTAAGGTTTGTTTCCAGGTGTAGTACAGTACCCGAGTGTTGAGAGCAGAAGTGTATTCAGTTTTCGCGCGTTTTTTTTTTTGGAATTATACATAAGCCGTGTACGTCCCCTCCCGAGTGTTCAGAATTCAAAAATTTGCCGCCAGTTTATGCATTCCGTTTAAGGACAACAATTAGCTGCACTCTTTAAATGCATGGGGTCATTGTTCTTAGGTTTCGCCACAAAAGAAAGTCGTTGTTACAACATTGTACATTGTAAACCGAGATTATCCGCAGTCATGTCGCTCAAGTAAAATTTGTGTACAGATCTCAAAAAAACACTTTCGTCTCGTGTACTTCCTTGCGCTCGCATGCATTCAACAACACATGATGGTCCCATCGAGAATAACCAAGGGAAAACACAGCTCCTGTGCTTAAACGCATGCAAAGTAAATGTTAAGATAGAGTGTTACAGAACGTGGCGGTACAATTATACATTAAACTGCAAAAGCTGTATGGTGAGAAAGGATAACCAGTGACTTGTTAGCCGAATATATATATGAGAATTTAAGAGACGTTGAGATGACGCTGTAGTGACGTTTTATTTCATAGTGGTTTCATCAGGGTTGAGGGTATACAGTGCACTAAAATGCGCGCCTAGAGTGCATATTCTGATTACCTGCAAATATATGCAGGAATCATTTCGCTGTGTTATAAATGAAGACGAGATAAACACCTTTAAGCATGCGCAAAAAAAAAAGACCAGTGCGACCACTCACCAGCAAACTTTTCATTGCTGACAAGCAGTAAAACGCAATGTTATCGCGGCGAACAAATCCTCCCAGGCCGATAAAAGCCAGTTACAGGGCAAAATAAAACAAAGAAATAGCTACGTTACTCAGACGTACGTTCTGGTTTTGACGCAAGGTGTTCCTGGGAAACGCGCGCCCAGTTTAAACTTCCAGGAACAGAGCAGGCGCCGAAACGTCCCGGCAGCCTCGCCTCCTGTTTGCGCGAATTCAGCGCTCACGTGAGCCTATTATCCGGAGACGCGCCGCGTTTTCCCCACAGCGTTGCGTCAACGCCGAAGAACGGAAAACCGTCCGTTGTCGTCGAGTGTCGAACTTCAAGTGGAAGGCGATCTTGATCAGCCGCTCGAGCGCGATATTTCGAACTGCACTTCGATAGTTCGGGGACAGGACGCGGTAACAGCTTCCCCGAGAAGCCCGCTACGTTTGGCAAGCGCCGGGATCGAAGCGGACGGAGGCGTCGGGAAGCCGCCATCTTGGGAGCTGCTCCGCCGGCCAGCGTCTCTGCTGCTTCTCGCTCCCGATCTGCTTCTCAGCTTCGCACCACTGTTGAGAGGAAGAGAGAGCAAAAAAATCAGCTGCGGGTATCATCAACGGTAAGTCTTGCATGCGTTTTTTGCCTTACTAGTGCATCGTTAAGTGTGGATCGCAAACTTTGTATCCCCGCATTGTCGCGGCTAGAATGCGTGTTTTCCATTTCAGAGGCCGAAACGTTATAGCTTCCTCCCCCAACATTCCGAACAGCGGTTATTAAACACTCGGATCAGCCATTTTCCATCTGGCTTGCTTGCGTCATTTTGAAATCATGCGCGGAATAGTATTGATGCACTGGTGTGTATTTTCTTTTATGCTTTTTTTGTTCGCATCGTCCGATCCGCGATTTCCAGTGATCCGACTTATCGTAGTTTATCACAGGCACCGCCCTTATTCTTAGTGTCATCAAAACAAAATAATTCGAGTAGGAATAGGGGGAGGGGGTCCGTAATGCTTACACGGTTAAGCAATTATTCTACACCTATGACCAGCTCTTCGAAGACTAATCGGCAGTTCTTGCTTTATCACTAAAAACAAAACGAAACAAAACTACTTATCCGAGTGTGTTTTTTTTTTCTGTGACGATTCAACATGCTGATCAGCAATTGAACGCCCCTTATAATACAAACAGAGCTTCTAATACGATTATTTTCAATCGCGCATACCAGCACGTTTAGCGGCCACTGAGGGCAATGAAAGGTGGTTTTGATAGCACTTTTTTTTTTTCGGGTGTGTCAGCACACTTGGTTTTGTTTGTTTTAAAATAACCAGGCTAAAACACTGCTCCAAATTATTTCTAAAACAACAACAAAACGTGGAGCGGGAAGCTGCAGAACACGCTTGTCGCGGTGTTCCGATAATCAATCCCATCAATACTTCGTCGATTCCTTCAGTTTCGGTCTTAATTTAAACTTACGAAACCAGCGGGGACTTAGTGACGCCTAACTAGAACTAAAAGTTGTTAAGCAGATTTCCTAATGTTGATTGATGTTCCCTCAAAAAGTGAACTAACGTTGAATACACGGGATCTAGCCGTATCGTCCTTAGTGATGTGATTTCCAAAGACGAGTTTCTTTTAGCGTAGTTATCAAGAACAGATGACGAAGCTGAGTATCTGCTGCGCGATACCGAAGCAATACGTGCAATGAATGACACAAAGGTCAAAGCCACGACGATTCATAACAACACGGCGACCACCACTAACACCAAAGAAGTGAGCAAGAAACTGTGTCCATTGAAAGCAACATACTGCGACGGAGATCGTTCTATCTCTCACGCGTGAATTTTTTAATGCTGTGTTCAAAAATAAAAGCGATATTTTATTCCGTTTTTTTTTTCGGGCAACATATACTGATCGTATCTTGACATTGTCGAGGCAGTAATCAAAGTGCAGACCTATTATTATTTTTCGCCTGACGAGGATGTAACAAGCCGTTTCGTAACAAGGCTTGGTGTTTGCGTTTTCATTGGAAGTAAATTAATCTGACCCATTAACGCTGTCCCCCAACACATACGTGTTATTTTAGTGCGGAACTTTTTTTTTTGCGCTGAAATTACGTGATTTCGTGTTTTAATTGTTAATCGATTACGTGTACGTATTCTCTACTAAAACCATTTTTGAGTAATTTTGCCACCGCCATCTAATTTTCCGTAGTTGTGAGAAACGAAATTGCCCCCAGTGTATATAGACCACGTTAGGTGTGGTATAAGGTATACCCAAGGATGGCATAAACTAACGTAAAGCTTTCCGCTGCGCCTCACTCTGTAAGCAGACACATCTTTGGTGTACCTCTCTTTAACAGCTCCATCCAGCTTTTGTCGACTTTGGTACGCACTGTTGTATCCAGCCTTGATTTCAACTGTTGTATATACGCACTGCGTGAAAGTTCCCTTAAAGAATACACCGGCTCATACATGGCCTTCTTGGGTGGCATGCGATTGTTTAATCAGCATAAATTAATACTGCGTACTGTTGTATAGTAAACTGCCGGAATATATTATTGTATTCATTGTATTCCTCGACACCGCGATTACGACTGGTTGGCAATGAAACTACTTACAGAGCTCTCCTGTGCCCTTACAATGTCATGGCTTGCTAGTCCTTCAGCCGGGTTTTCAACAAATTGTCGAACTCAATACATTGTTAACAACCGCTAACAGCAATCGTAACATATTGGGCCGACGAGAGATCAATACCTGTACTACGAAATTCAATCAATTAGTTCTTTTCAGTCGCAAATCAGCAGTGATAAATTATGACCATGATGGTTACTGGACACTAATCGCCTGTAAAAGTCTCCAAAGTATTTGCCGGTACCGTTTACGCCCAACTGCCCACAAACAAACAAAAATTTAGGGCATCTCAAATCTCTAAAATGCGCCTTGAAAGTTTTTCTAAGTGTCGGAGTGTACGTCAATCTGGAGTTTTCGGGGAAAATCAGGATTGCCAGTGGAAGAAAATCCATGCTTTGCTGGATACGGGAAAAGGTGGTTTTAAAAACTAGGTTTCCGTTATAACCTAACGGTATTGAAATATATATTTCTTTATGTCAACAAATTTAATGGAAAGAGATGGATGGGACATCCCTGGAAATATAGTTACGTCATAAATGGTTGGTGCTGCTGCAAAGTAATGACGGCAACGATGACACTACCCCCGGGCGCAGTTTCGCAGCACACCATCATATGAAGGCAAATCACAAATGAAGCAAGAACGAACAAAGGCGTGTTTATAAACTCAGTAAGTGGTATTACGTTGAATTGCGCATGTAAAACCGAAAGCGCGAACAAAGACCATCGTTAAGGTTTTGGTATGGCCCTACCGTACAGTTCTTTTCTTGCTATCGCAGCCCTGCACGTTCTTACGGCAAACTCCAGAAACGTTCTCTTTAACATCGCAGTGTACATACTCGGCTATTTAGACGTAGGTTGCTCTTTTCATGAGCCTACCGGGACGACTTTGTATAGGCGGTATTTCTCACAAAGCGAGCTTTTACACTCATGTGTCAATTGATCGTGAAGGGTTTCTGACATGCTTGTTTTCATCTCTGTGATGCCTACCCTAGTATTCTGAGTCCTTTTTCCCCTCAAGACTCCCGTTGAGGAGATCTTGAAATCGATTTGCCAATGGATTAGCATTGCGGAATCCTCCCTTCAGCCAAGTGGAGGGGGCAGATGGAGTGGAGGAGGGGCTCAGAATATGGCCCCTACTAGTATGGAACTACCTCCTAAACATGCTGTCCCACAAAAAACAACGTTTAACCTTCAGTTTTCAGGCTGAAAAATATTTGCATACAACAAAGAAGTACGTACAGAAGACGTTCACAAAATTAAATTGCCAGAGGGACCTACTGTGGTAAGTACCGAAAAAACTCGGACGCAGGCAGGTAGTAGAGAGACAGATCGGTGCAACAGTACGTGCGAAGATTAAATGCGCCACAAAAATACACAATATCAACGCAACATCATAATAACACAGATATATACTTAAAATAAGTTAAGAATTGCACAGTAATACATATAATATATTGCACAACGCAATACCAACGGCAATTTTTCGAGGAAACTTTGCAGAAAACCAGAAATAATTGGTTGTAATTTATGTAATTGTAACATGTCCTAAATCCCTGACATTCGCAGATATAGTACAATAAAACGCGGTCCTCCCGCGTATGCGAGTAAGGAACGCACCCCCGTATACCTGAGGGGGGGCGTCGCCTTGTGACAATATTGGGCAATTTATGTTGGATAGCGATCGCAGGATAAGTGTTTATGCGGCAGGAGATCGCAGCTCAAAAGGCCACCGAGATTGGGCGTTTAGGGCTGCCGAGCTTCGACCACATAAGAGGAGGGCCGTCGTCGGAAGAGTCGTAAACGTCGCTCGCGCAGTGCCGGGCCTTTCCCCTCCACGTCGTAAAAGTTTAGGACGTCGTTGCGGCCTGGTGCTAAGTGCCCCGTTCACCCTAATCCCCTCTGGGATGCCGACCGGGCCCGAGGCTCCGGCCATTCATGGCCGCCCTTGTGTCGACATGCTTGTTCCGTATGGCCCTGCAAGTGTTTGCTTACGCGCTACGCGTTTGTTCTTTTCTTTTTAAACGCGAGGCATGCTAACACTGTATTTCCCGTGATTTCACCCTTCCTGCGTAGGCTTCCATGTGGATACGGCTACACTGGAAACTAATTTACATCCTTTTTGTCAATAACTAATACCATTACACCCTATCAAAAAACAAAGAACGACACCTTTTAAAGGGTGTAATTAACGACGAAACACCATTTAAAACGGTGTATTCTTGTGTTTTGGCTAGAGTGCAATGGTCTCATAAACGACGAAATAACAGGAAGGTTGTTTTCTTTTGTTTTTTATCCTGGAGTGTAAGGGTGTTAGTTGTGAACAAGGCTCCCGTACGGGAGCCGAAACGTTTTTTTTTATATATAGACACTCGTGGTTGGTGTGAGTTTTTAATTGGTGCCATGCGTTTCTCCGACCAGACGGGCTTCCATCCAACACTTGGTTTCAAGGGTGTTACTTGTAGACAATGATCTACTCCCCTAAAGGTACAAATAATATTAGTGTACATACTGGCCGCCCTTCTGCTAATGCCACTGAATTCCTCACGGCTTCACTTAACTAGCGTCGGAATAGCTCCGAAAATTACGAATTCTTCGGTGTAAGAAGATTAAGGAGCAGAATCAGCGGATTTAGGAGTCAGTAAGCAGCATATACACAGTGAGATAGCCATGGCAACGGCGAATGCGAAAAAATTACGGGCGTATGTACCACACACTGGTGTATGTACCAAACACTGGTACCACATATACCACACACTGTACCACACAGTGGTGTACTAGGTCGACATAAAGCTAGTGTGGCTTCAAAATTCCGTAAACAGTTGGTGATGCTTTCTTCACATCTGTTCAATCTTGTTCACAAAAATTTTGCGAATCCTTCAAGCGTTCAATAACAGGCCGCTCCTGCACCGACTGAATGCAGCGCAAAATCGCAGCCGAACTTCCTGACTGCGTTTTTTTAAAGGTGCGATACAATAATAACATGTGCAACATGCCCTGATGGTGCAATGACGTAGTTGACGTAAGACCCGTCGTGGTGGCTCAGTGGCTATAGGCGTTGTGCTGCTGAGCATGAGGACGCGGGTTCGATTCACGGCCGCGGCGGCCGCCGTTCTGATGGAGGGGAAAAGCAAAAACGCCAGTGTGTACGAGATTTCGGCGCACGTTAGATCCCCGGGGGGTCAAAATTAATCCAGAGCCCTCCACTACGGCGCGCCCCATCGCCTTCGTTGCGTCGGCGCCTTAAACCCTACAATCAATCAAATCAATTGTTGTCGTAAGACATGTAGATGTAATTTATTGTAATTATGTGGAAAACATCCGCTACCAGTACCGACAGGCAAACGCAAAAAACGAATTGTGAATGGTCTCAAGATTTCTGAAAAATTCCATGTTCATGTAGGAATACTGACGTCTCATGACGACATCGGCTCTTCATTTGCCCCTATGATCGTCTGAACGACGCAGCTGTACAAAGCAACAACAAAAGCACATTGACTCTTCTCAGATGCAAAAACGTTACCGATAAGTAACAACAGCCTGCCATATGATGTAAAACAGTCGTCCCTAGTTAGCACAAAAGAGTATAATATAAAAATATAATGTAATATAAGAATATCAGCCCAAAATAAAATACATATTGACAATGCATCCCCGTATCCACAACACATATTGTCTCAAATTACACATTAAAGAAAATAAACAACGAGCGGTGGAAGCGACATATATTTTATTGGTCCATACACCAAGGTGGTCTGCTCCACTAGGCCCCTATATATGCATGTACCAAGTTCCAAGGTGTACCAAGTGTACCAAGTTGGTATTCAGTTGGCACGTTTTGCAGGCTGCTGAGGCGCATGACAAACTTCGCCACATTGTGGAATGGTTTCCCAAGTCCTTAGCAATCAAACTCGCTCACAAAGCTGAATGAGTGTAGAACGTGTAGGTAGTAGCATTCGATTACTTTATACCTTAGGCGAAAACTATCTTAGTTAAGCATTGCAAGAATACCTTTTCTTCCCTGCATACATTCCAAGTATATGCGCAAGTAATTCGCATTGTCCCTATGCCACACTCTACCCGAATGCCCTCCGAAGCAAAACAAGCAGAACTCATCACCCCCACGTGTTTATCTTTCGATGGTCGTAACCCTTATCAATTCCACTTGGAGAAGTTCACTTCTATGTATACCAAGCACACTTAGGCCAAAACAAAATTAATATTGAGACCGGATTGAAACGCGGCTTTCGCTTCGCGGTGTCGCGATAAAGCGGGCGTACGTATATATACGCAGGGCGGTGCCTTTCATACGGGAGCCGACCGCGTCCTCGAGTTGGCACGTAAACGCGGCGCCGTCTTCGAGGCGCGCTTATCGCCCGTCTTGAACCGGCCTCTCGAGGGGGAGAAGACGGGCGCAAGAGCAACAGAATATCGAGCCGCGGATGACCTACGACCGGTGCGCACTGGGGCCACTTATCACGCGCATTTCTTCGTCTTGGACCGGCCGAGGCTCCGCGCGAACCGTCTCCGTCGAACTCACCGCGCGTTCAACACACGCCATTTTTCAGCCCGCTTCGGATTCGACCCTGTGCTGTCGCCTCCGCGCCTGCTGCCTCTCCGCCGCCGCATTTCTCCACGCCACCCGCTGCTGGTTCTGTTTCCCCCTCTCTCTCGCTGTATCGGACTTTTAATTCTCTCTTTTTCTCTCTCGGCATCTTAAATGAAGAAAAAAGCGGAACCAAGTATCCGATAACGTAGAGTGCGGTGAGCGAAAAGCCGAAGGAACAAGGGGGCCGAAATCCACGTGTGTCTGGTGCACGCAGCTCTTCTTCGATGCCTCGCCCGGTTCTCGCAATAAGTTTCCCAAGAATGCGTGCGCCAGCCTGGTGCGCAGGCGACCGCTCGGCCTTCTCTTCGAAATGCTGTTACACACACGCACGCGCGTGCGAGCTTTTTTCCTCCCCCGGCTGTGGGCCTCTGCGCGACTTCCTCGACGCGTCCAGCGCGGATATTATAAATGCCGATGTCGGGGCCCCGCTCGTATAATGGATGGCCGGGTCGGCGCAGAGTTCCTCCGCGCCGCTTGTTTGCCGCGAGTTCGCCGCACACCATACGACACCGCCGAGATTGCGTCGCGTGTGAATTTGCTCGCCCGCTGCAGCACTGTTCCCGCGCCTTCGCTCCGCGCCGCTGTCGAGGAGGCCCTGCCCCTCGCGGGAATCATGGTGTATTATAGAGCACGGGCATGGCTTTGTCTTCGTCGCTCGGTGTTGCGGGCGGTACTGCCGCCATTAGAGGGACACTGCGCGCACTCGTAGATGTAATTAATTACTGCCTCGCGAGCACGTGGGCAGCGTTTCGCCTCGCGCTGTTTTAACGATCTTCTCGGCATGCGCATTACAAGTGGTTTCCTTCGGCGTGACCTAGATGCGCGCGTCGAGTATATTCGTTTTTGTTGGGAATAGAAGGTGGTCGTGTGAAATAAGACTGTCGATCTTCGAGAACCGTTTTTAGCTAAAGCGTATGCGTCAGACATGCATGTTTTAGGGATCGGGAATTAAAAGTGATATCTCTGAGGGAATCGAGTCGGCCAATAAAAGCTCATGGCTTCCAAAGCTTGTTTGCATACAGCGTCAAAGGTCACGGAAGTGGAAAATGACGACGCATACAAACTCCACCGTAACAAGTTTGGAAAATATTATTGCAGACCAACATCGGTGAATTACGTATAATTTAATCGTGCGTTAGTTGGCATTGTGCTGCACAGCTCGCGTAAACTTATTTTGCCAGTATTTTCTAGTTGTAGTTTGCCACTGCTTTACGGATAGTTTGGCACTCATCGGTCTTGACTAGTCTAACAGAAATAAACATAAAGGTAAAATCAGTCAGTTACGCCATCTACTACATTTATCTATCCATCTATCCATTCACCGGCTATAGAGTACACACA
This sequence comes from Haemaphysalis longicornis, assembly GCF_048455015.1. Taxonomy (NCBI): domain Eukaryota; kingdom Metazoa; phylum Arthropoda; class Arachnida; order Ixodida; family Ixodidae; genus Haemaphysalis; species Haemaphysalis longicornis. The sequence continues at coordinate 71,085,201 of NW_027526361.1, read as the reverse complement.
CAAAGACGCACTGCCCAAATTCTCACATCGTCCAGTTCTTCGCGACTGTGAAACAGAAAATGCACGCTGCCCTGTCACTGCACTGCCTTATTGCACTGCAAGAAAGGGATTGCAGCAGGCATATAAAGCCTAAATCAAGTCCCGCGCCCGCTAATAAGATCGCCGTTTACAATTTACAGGCTCATTCCGCGACTTCTCCCCGTTCGTCATTTTGTTCTTTTTTTCGTGGAGAGGCCCGGCCGGTCAGACTTGCGAAGCCACGCGCGTCCCTCTTGCCTTTCTTGCAGGCGGCGCATCAAGTCTCCTTCGAAGCTTGCGAGAGTTGATTGCGTGCAGCGGGTGCGCGAGCAGCCCCGATTAATAGGAATTGCCTCTCGGCGACCGAATACAAAGGGACTTCGAAATTGGATGGCTCCAATGATCGGCAGTGATTGCGACCCTGCATTAGCTTGATTGCGTCGTCCGTTGCCGCAGGGCGCCACCCTACTCTCTCGGTCTGGGGACTGCGCGGAGTCCATATAAGGGCCCACGCGTAGTGGGTGTACTGTGCTCGTAGGATATATGTTCCCGCTGCTCCTTACCAACTCTACGCAGCTTCTTTTCCCACCCTATTCCCCCATCTTTCATTTTGAAGCAGCCGTGTATCTCTTCATTTATGTTACTCATCGTCAAATGAAAGTTCTGACAGCCAATAGCTGTTTATGAGGAATTGTGAAACCCGAAAACGTATGCGCACTACTATTATGAATACGGATATGTATCTGACATTAGTTAAGAGATTGGATGCATTTTAGCCGACTTACGTGGGTAATACGGTGCCATAATAGCGCAATCTATTCGAGACGCGGTTGAAGTTGTATTGAATAAGGCATAATTTATGCCTCTTTTTCTTGATTGGTTGTTTATAGTTCCGTTAGCCGCGAATAGCGAAGTTTGTATCCTTAAGCAATACACTAAAAGCAATAGACGTATTAAGAGATGTACTCTGGTGTCTCATAGTTTCAGAGTTGCCACCGTTTTCCTTTTATTATGGATGGTATCTTCCCAAACAAATTTCGTGTGAATGCGCGAATATTCGTAAGGTGATTAGCACTGTTAGGCATTCTATACTTGCGCAGAACAAATTTTGCATAATTGGATGTCGAAGCGTGTAAAACGCCATATTATGGAAGGAAAAAAGAAGAAAGAGGAGATAAAAGCTATTGTCCAGGTTTATTGTTGCTTTCTTCCTTCTTCTTCTTCGTCTTTTTTTTTTTTTTGAAGGTCTTGGGAAAAACTTTGCACGTCGAAGAACACGGAAGTCTATTGAGACCGGCATGCAGAGAGGTCAGGCGTTATTTATGAGGTCGAACAATAGATCGCTTGCCCGTTCGGTGGTTGCGTCATCGGCGCGGAATTTCGCGTTCGCGTGCGTGTATACCGCGACATCGTTACCGTGCCCGCAAAGTAAACACGCCGTAGTCTCAATAACCTCAACAGCGGAGTACGTGTATATGCATATGCTAGCGCTCTCGATAACGATATCGATCGTGTGTATCCTGGCCCGAGTTTAAACTATACGCCTTTGCTTGCGTCACAGGGTGTTTATGCTTTTTTAAGCAAAACTTTCTGTGCCTAAATGATGGCGTTGAAGTAAGAGTGAAACAGTGAAACACACCGCAGAAAAGCCAACTTTACGCAAAAGGTTTTCAGCGAGAATATGTCAATCATGCATCACGTGACATCATAATTGGATGTCGTTTTAAACCCAACGGACCTTCGAAATACGCAAAATATGGTTTGGCAGTGTACACGGTTAGCGATGATGATGATGCAAAATATCCTATATATATATATCGAAAGCAAGTCTCTTTGCTGAAACGTTGGCACAATCGTGCTTTTACCTTGTTCAAAGTTTTCTGTAAGTTCAACTGCTCCCATATATATCCTATATATATCCTATATATCCGTTGGTTGTGGAGTTTGGATTTCGCGATTTGGGTGAGTGGAGCTTAGACTTTGGCTTCGTGTCAGGTTGATTGGGGAAAGCGTCGCTTTTTAGCCATATTTCTCTTCAAGAAGGGGCTGTGATGCTTTTTCAAGTGCTTCTTCCAATTGAGCATAATTGAGTTGGCTCACAATGTCCTCAGATCTGTTTTCCCACAATGCAACTGAATGATCAATCGCGGCGTCTGGTGGAGCAGATTTAGCAAATAAAGAGGCCAGACTTATGATTTGACCCAAAAATATGATCTGCGCTTTGACGCCGCGCAATACGATGCAGATCGTCATGCTTGTATTGCCCGAGGTCACCGCGCAGAGCATATTTTCGGAGCCAAATCATAAGCCGGGCGTCGCAATTGGCCTATTTTGCCGCTTTAATTTTCGGCTATTGGTGTTGTTCGTGCATTGTGGCTAAGAAGTCCCACGGGGATTTTTTGGAGTGTGTTATCAAAATCTTTGTTGGGTTAGGTTATAAAAGTTTTGTTAAAATAACTTCGAAAAATTTGGCGTCCGGGAGCTCGTTATGAATGTTCCAGACTGCATGATTATTTTCAGATGGCGAGGGTAAAAATAACTGCGACCGAAGACTTTATATTTTCATCAAGGCATTTTATTTTGTTTCTGCAAAAAAACAAATTGATTTCCTCTTTCGTTTGCGGTTTCTAATTAGCATTAATTTATCTTGTGCTTAGTTTAGTTCGTGTTTATGACTTAATGTAAGTATGTAAGTTTGAATACTGGGTCTGCAGAAGTTTGAATAATATACTGTGGTCTAAAAAATAATAATTTCAATGCCTGTGGACGAACTGTCAGGATTTCGTTCATGTATAGGCGTGGCTGATTTTCACTACGTATAAAAGCATTAATACATTTATTGTTTAGGCGGCGAAATTTGACATTCAGCAGTGCTTCCAGAAACGCTATCTATTCGGTTGTATGAGCACGGAGTCATCAATGGCGCGTCAGAAGATAACACCCAGCCTATCTTATCTTCTGCTGATAACAATATGGTCCACTTTTTAAGCACTGGTAGAACTCTCTACAGCACGAATGCAAAGCCAAGCGAATCCCTTTTTTTCGTCTTTACTTGTAGGGTTTCTCTCTTGGCATACTTATTAATGCTGTGAAATTTGCACTTGCCCTTTACGGCTGTGTAAGCAACTACGTTCGCGGATACTTAAACGTCGTTCATGCGGATCGGCGACTATGAGCAACTACAATCGGCTGCTACAACCAAGGCACGCCTTTAACTTGGGCGACATTGTTCGTGTTCACGAAGCGCACCGTGTAGTGTTCTTCTCCTTCAAAGCGACACTCGCTCCCTCATTAAGAAGTCTTCTCGCTGGCTGAAGCGTAAATAATGAATGATCCATCTTCCTGCCGCGCACTTTACCGCCTTTTTGTCGCTTCGAGCCCCGTGTTCCTTCAGTGTCCAGAGCGATTACCGGAAATGTGTGAAGTACAAAAAGATTGTAACGGACGGAGAACAATGCAGGCAGGTTTATTTAGGAAAGCGACGTGGGGCTTTCGATCTCATTATTGTTGTTCTGTTTTTACCTTTCGACCCTTTCATTGATCGCAGCCTCGGGCCCCGGGCGTCTGAGAGAAAGGAACGCACAGGGAACGACGAATAGGTCGGAGTTTAAGTAGCGAGGAAACATGCCGGCAACAGCAGCAGCAGCAACAGCAACAAACGTCGAACTCAGCTCAATACTCGCGCTCACGGCGCATCGGCCGGTGCACCGCCGTTCGCCATTACGGACCGGCTCTCAGCGCGCATGCGCGGCGCGTCCGCGTGAAAGGCAGCCGAACCGGGAGGGCGAGGGGGCGCTTCTTATCGACCAATCAGGACCGGCAGCGAGTCCACGCAACCCCTCTCTTCGCGCTCGCCGAGCCGCTGCATCGCTGAATAGCGAGGAGCAGCGGCCGTGGAATGCAAGCCGCGGAGGAGCGGCGCCTCCGCTCTCCATCCTTTCATCCTCCTCCTCCTCCTTTTCGGGCATCCCTCCGTCTCCTCGCTCTCTTTGCGGAGCGGTGGGATCTTTTCTTGAGACTTGTTCGCGCCTCCTCAGCCGGTCGCTGCTGCCGCGTCCGGAGAAGGGCAAGGGGGACTTGCCTGCTGCTCACCTTTCTTCTCTCACTCTCTGTCTCTCTTCTCAGCGCTCAGAACTTCCCCTCTCCTGCCTCCCCCGGTGTATGGCCTACGTTTATATATGTATCCCTCGAGGAAGGTGGCCGCTGCCACGCTCGAAGTCTTCTTCTTATAATCAGCCTTATCAAGATTAATCTGAGACCTTCATAAATTACCGTTTGCGGTGTCACTCGAGCAAAGTTTGCGCGGCTGCCTCCGCTGGTGAAAGGAAGAACGGGGGAGGCAGGGGGTGAGGCGCTGCCTTCGCCCCCCCCCCCCCCCCTCGCCCCCCAAGGTTCGGAACCCAGCGTGCGTTCTGCGCCTAGCTTACCTGAGAAGCGGACGAGTAGAGGCCGTGTGTTTGTCTCATTAGGAATGGAGAACGCGGGAGTTCGGGGGGGCTACGGTCGGCGTGTGTGTGCGCCGTCCGCGTTACTTATTTATCCGCTTGCTTATTCAACCCCCCCTTCCTCCAGGCATGTCTCCGAGCTACGTGGGTCCATGTGTTATTTCCCCTGTTTTGCAGGACGCGGGATTGGGAGCCTTGTAGCTACACTATGGTCTCTGCACGCTGCAGGGAAGCCTAGCTTGGCGTAAGCAAGGGGGCGCGTACTCATTTGGAGATTCCGAGTGTTTTAATAATCTAGTGATTCTTAATCATGGAATGCCACGGTGCCCTGCAATCTCTGCTTTCATTCGGCAAAACTTTGCTGGTGCGAAACTGTCTTCTTCGAGTCAGATATTCTCTAGTCTTGCTGTGCGGGGAAATGCGTGGATGGTTTGTTCTTTTCTCGCTTTACCATACGTGCTTTGAAACGGAAACGAAGCCTTGCGTCATGCTGGTTGCCCACATGCAATTTGAAATACCACTATAGACTTTTTCTCGGAAACAGTGGCTGGCTGCCTATAGCTTCAGCGTACAAGGGTGATCAGGTATAGTAGCACAGAAGACGTCCTTTGAAAATATCTTCGCTGAGCCGGTGTTATTTAAGAAATGATTAGCAGCGAAATAATATTTGAGGATTTAATTCCTGGGTATATTTTAGAGCAGTTGTGTTTAGTGTAGATAACAGTTTTCATAGCACTTTTAAAGTCAAGCCCAAATTTCCGGCAAGCCCTGCTTGGCGTTTGACCTTACCAATAGGGGATTCCTTAAAAGCTATACATCCTGGTCAGAGTATAAGCACCCGGTTATCACCAGGGCGAAACGAGTCGTCTGACTAAAGCGTGTAAAATGTACAGACTGTACATAATATATGTTCATACTGTAGATGCTGAACCGCTCATAAAGTGTACATAATGTACATACATACGTGCCTCAAAGATAAGTCTTTTGAAGGAATTTCGTCCTAAAATGATAACTTGAGCCACCCCTTCTTTTTCAAGCCCTTACGTTATCACTGGAAAAATGGAATTGCCTGGTTAGCTGGTCGCATCCAAAAAAAATAAAAAAAGAAAGAAAAGGCATGTATTTCTATCAGCGTAATTTCGCTGATTTTATGCTTTTCTTTTAATCCGTAACAGATGCGACTATGTTTGGCTTTTCTTCGCCTGCCTGCACTTCGGAAGTGGCATCAACGTTTATAAACCACTTTTCTCCAACGGTAACATCACCAGAGCAGACAATTCGATGTGGACGAATTCGTGTCTCATAGGCAAGCATGTCGAACAAGGGCGTAGCCAGGGAGGAGGGGGAGGGGGACGTTTCGGTGTCAGAAGACACCCCGAAATTCTATGAGTGGGGCATCAAACCCCCGTCTTCCGGCTTTTTTTTTTACACCCATGCATTTCACATGCTTCATCTATAAATTTAAATATAAATGAGAATACGATAAGAAAACGAAAATAAAATATTGTCTGGGCGGAGACTCTCTTTGTTAATTTTTTTTCCCCGACGGGGTCTATCACCTTCCGAAAAATATTGTCTGGCTAGCCACTGATGTCTAACATACTTTTTGTGTTGTTACGAGCCAAAGGCAGCGTCGTAAAATTTAACGGATTGAATCATTTGACTAATCATTCATGAAGTTTGCGTTGTTCAATATGAACGCTGCTACTATAAGGATATGTATTAACTTGGTGTAAACTAAGTTCTAAAGTAACGGTCGTAATGAGATAGGAATTTAAGCCCGAAGTTCTGGTAAAGCAGTAAAGACAAACGGGTTTTCGTTTGGTCGGATAATTATGCATGAAAAATTAAACCATCTTTTCCCAACCCTAAGCAGCCAAATTGAAGCCTTCATGTCTACCTCTCTCAGCTCTCGCTGGGGCACAAAAAATCACAACTTCAGCATCGCCAGCCCCGCTTTGAAGCTACCTGCTCTATGCACCCGGATCTCAACACGTAGTCCCGACTCGTTCAATATACAGCGTACCGGGGGACAACACATATGAAGCCCATCGCTCAGAGAAAGCCTTGCGAAACCTGGCGTCGGGAAGGGCTAGGTGCGGGCGACGTGGAAGAACCGGTGACTGCGAGGAGTGCGAACGCAATTTTTCCGCAAAGGAGGGAGTGCAGGCGGCGAGACGTACGCATACGTCAACCCGAAAATGCACACACTCCGGCGCAAAGTGCCTGTCAGCACACCGCTCCGCTGCGCACCAGCGCACTGCAGGAAAGGCCAACCCGTGTGCGGGCAAGCTGTAGAGCGCGAATTTGCACGTGCTGTCCCGGGTGGCAGTAGCAGGCGAATGGAGCTGGAACCTGCGGGTCTCTCCAGCGCCATCCTTTCATGCTCGATGAAAAAACATCTCTACGCGCGGCGGCGGCGGCGGCTAATGGCTCAGGTGTGTGAGGAGTGTGCACGGCGCTAATGGAGCGGCACGAAGCTCTGGGCTTGGCGGTGGCGCCGGCAGGACCCCGTCCCGGGGCCGACGCTCTCCTGCTCGGCGTGCACGCGGCGCAGTTATTAAGCTCCTGTCAGCGGCAGGATTTTTCTAAGGTGCGCGCGAACGGCGCGACGCCAGGGAGCCCATTTTTCCTGCGAGCGCCGCCGCGGAAAATGAAGTATAGACGAGGTTTCTCCGCCGGGCTAACCCGCCGTACACACCCTTTGGCGGCAAACTCGGCTGCGTGCGCGAAAAAGCACGGTTACAACAGCGTGGAAGGAAGGAGGGGGGTGGATGCTCTCTCTGTGCGTAAGCCGGCCTGGAAACGGGCGACGTCACCACCATGCCGCAGCGGTGGCAGGCGCACGCCCCGGCGTTGCCTCGATAAATTATGCGCGCAGCCCGGAAGGGACTCGCCATTTGCGCCTTCTAATTGGCTTGTTCGCTGCTGATTCAACAACGTACCCCAAAGTGTTTGCTAGTGCGCCGTTTCTCTGGCCTCTTTTTTGCTATTAGCACAGCTGGTTCCTGCTAGGCCATTGTGTGGTGCACGCTTTCTATGCAGCAACTATTGAAAATAAGTGGGCTCTCCAGTAATCGACTTATCTGTGAACGAGATATGCGTGCATGATGAAGTAAGAACACCGCTCACGGAAGGTAGAACTGCTGCTGAAAACGTTAGAGGAATTTCCGATTTGCCATCTCGGTTTTGGAGTGGATTATACTTTTTCTTATCTCGGATAATAAGCTGATAGAGAACAAATTCAAGTTCAAGTAATGAAATATTTACACGCTTTTACCAAGGTATGGCCTGTAATTCTGCGATATAATCAGAACGGTTGCGCCGAAACATTTCAGCACGAACCAGACGGTGTGTTTTTGCAAGCTTTCAAAATACCAAGTAAATGTACAGCTCAACTTGCGTCTTCTCAACGGCTATCACTCGTGCTATACCACGCAAACGGCGAGCGCACCTAAATGCAGCTGTACACTTTGGTTGCCCAGCTCTCTGCTTGCAGCAGCAATACCATTGCAGAATAATTTGCATAACTCCATGGTAACTGTTTCCAATCCTTTAATCCTGAAAGTTCAGTACGGGAATTTAGCAAATATTCATTTTCTTCTTCTTATTCCCGTAACTTCATTACGGCTTGTTGTCTTGCCATGTGTAATGTATTGACCTTGCCTTAACTATATAATAAATGAAATTAACGAAACGATGAAAAACGCCTCCTAGTGTAAATGTTTCTGTCCGATACATTCCCTTATCGGGAAGCCATGTGCTGGCGGAAATGCTGGAAAGCTGCGGCAGGTGGTTTGCAGTCGACGCGAATGAAACACGACGAAAATACGATGACACCGAACTCTTCGTCCTCGCGTTAGCCCATTGTACCATCTACAAGGAGTCGGATTGGCGTATTTGTCTTCGTGTGTTCAGGAATCGAAGGCAGTGACACGACTTCGCTTTATGTCAATTCCGCAAGCTAAACTGCTTTTCTTTGTTTACATGCATGCAGCCCCATACGTCAACCCGCTTTCTTTTTCCGGTTCCGGTTCAGAACAAAGCACGTTAAAGAATGAAAAAAAAGGGAGGGAAAGCGTTTGAGTACTGTTTACTGTAGAAGCGCCGAAGCCAGCACGTACACAGCGCCATCCATGAAATCTTCCCAACACGCTGTTTGCTCCCAGGCCTCCCAGTGCCAGGCTCTTTGAAGCTCCCGGAGAGAGCGTGAAGCCGTTTGCTCTCGTGAGCGTTGTCTTTATTCCCGACTGCTGAGGCGTGCTAATTCTGGTGACGTTCGGTTCGGCCAAGCGTAATCTTCCGACTCAAAACACTTGTCCGTGGCAGCGCGCCAGACTCTCCGCGCGGTGCCGGCCCGGCGCGAAGAAACTTTTGCAGGCAGTGGCGTTCCCCTCGCGCTCTTCTACCCCTTCTGGCCTTCGCTGCTCCCTTTTTTCCCCCGGCTTGCATTCGGAGCGGCCTGGATGGCTCCCATTCCAGAGCTCGTCCTGATTGGCTGATCGCCGGCGCTGCAGTGCATATAGATGCCGCATGCAGACTGAGCCGCTGGAGCAGTGCTGCCAGGGCTACGATCGCGGTGCCTTTCTTTCCTACGACTTGACTTTGCGAGTTGCATCGCAAAGCAGCCGCACTCACTCACTCACTCACTCACTCACTCACTCACTCACTCACTCACTCACTCACTCACTCACTCACTCACTCACTCACTCACTCACTCACTCACTCACTCACTCACTCACTCACTCACTCACTCACTCACTCACTCACTCACTCACTCACTCACTCACTCACTCACTCACTCATCCACCCACTCACTCACTCACTCACTCACTCACTCACTCACTCGCTCACTCACTCCGGCAGACTGAGCGATCAGTCAGTCAGTCAGTCAGTCAGTCAGTCAGTCAGTCAGTCAGTCAGTCAGTCAGTCAATCAACCAATCAATGAATAGATCAATCAACGAATGAATGAACGAATCAATCAATCAATCAATCAATCAATCAATCAATCAATCTTGCTGGATATGTAGAGATAGGGTGTAAACGCGGGATTCCAGCACTTACGCGGCATTTAGACTCTATGCCGAAGTAGATGATACCCCGTTGTTTCCCTTCATTTTAATATTTCTGCTAATTGGCTTCTGAGGTTGTCGTAAGCAATTTAGCCCCGTCGCTGAAACTCTTAGATGCGCCTCTTAGCTGGCCACCATTGCAGTTTCACACGACACCAAATGACGATGGTATGGCAGTTATGTTTCTTTATCATAAAGGCACGTATCATCATTCTTTATATATGTTTATTTATCGTAAAGAAATAGCCTGCAGTGCATGCTGTTTTTCCCGTTGCATTGATGCGTTGCGTACCAAAATATATTTGTAAGCATGTTTCTTTAACAAGGAAACAAATATATACCGCGACATTAAGAAGGGAAGAAATTATCAGACTCGTTGCTTGGCACAGTATACACATCTGCACTTCCTAATAACAGCCACTATAATCCCGGTGTCGCAATTTCTGTAACGATAACCATGACGATGACAAAACACAAAATACCAGCGTCAAATGTAAATTGAGAGAAACGTGCCCAACCACTTGCCTAATGTGTCAGAACACCATCCAAGCGTCAAATGCATTATTTAGGTGTAGTATATAGTACGCGACGCTGCGGGCATTATGCGCTCTGTTTTGCCCGGTCATTAATTGTCCCTCAGCCTCTCGGACGACGAGTGACAATTACAGAGCTGTCTCAGTAGACGCCTCCGCAAACAATTAGCCATAGTCCATTCCGTGAGAACGCCGATGTTTCCTCACCACAGCTCAAATGTATGCCGTAGTTTGCATGCGGACCCTCGAAACTCTGAATAAACACTAATAATTATGATTAAAACAGCACAATGTTGTGTCCGCGGCGCTATCATGGTGTCGAAACTCGCGCGACGAGTTTATATAATCTGAGATGTTTCCAAGTTGTCCTAAATTGCCTCGCAGAGACGGGAGTGCCGTAAGCGACAATTATCACCTTGACGACTTCATGAAAGCGTTGTTTTACGTTCCTACGATTATCTTGGAAGTACTCTCTTGTCTGATGTTCCTGTCACCTGTGACTTGGCGAGTGAGCCCTAAGATGCGTTGCGACTTCGTCGGATCGTGGTCGTACTGCTCGGGGAAGTGAGCAATTATGGCTGAATGCTGCCGCGGCTGTTTACGAGAAGGATTTCCGCGCAAAAACCACGCGAGCAGCTTTTGGTGGCCGGTTTGGTGATGCTGGAAATGATGATCCGCCCGAATGCTCCTACAGGGATAGGTTGGGGAATGGTGGGACAACAACGCGCATTTAGACGGTAGAAAACAGGCAAAGCGAATATAAAGCAAATTATACAAAAATCCGGCTAATAGGCGAATTAGACTACGCGAACACTCATGCGCTTACCAGCAGAGCCATGGCACACGTATGCGTATCACCGGACTTCGAAACGAGAATTGTATGAACAAAGCAAGAACAGATGTAGGCTTTTAATTCGGTTGGGTTTTATGAAATCTCGCAATGTCCGCTGTTTTTTCTCCGCAGCATTCGCTGCCCCGAAGCGATGTAGCGAGCCAATAAATGTATGTTCAGTCTTTTATTAAAGAGTTTTAGCCCTTTGTATGTTCCGTCTGTTCCGTTCGTACCGTGTTGAGCGGAACCCGACTGCTTCGGCGCGCGCGGGAACGGCAAAAAAGAACCCCCCCCAATAACGAATGCGCGGGCATTGCGAGGGCCGGCCCACGGAACTAATCCACCCATCTTGAACGAATGCGCAAGTTGACAGTCGGGTTTCGGTCACCACAGTGCGAACGGAACAGATGGAGCATGCAGAGTGCTAAAATTCTGTATTGACATCGCAATACGTATCTCGTCAGCGATGCCGCGGTACCATTCTCGGCTTACTTCGAGCTTATTTACCGGCTGGGAATGCGTCGTGTCGCACACGCTCGCCACAATCGCCTGGATAACTAAGAAAGTACCTCCGTGAGGTGGTGCAGAATCGGAGAAGATGCATGGATGCGTGATTTAGTGCCTGTTTGCCGAAAAATAAGAGCAAAAAGATACCGCTGTAATCTGAAGGTATTTACGTATACGGCGTGTGGGCAATGCGCTTGATGTTATTCTTCCACTGATGATCCACGTACCAGTCGGCGATGTCCCTGGCTTGCATGACTTCGAGACGAGCTGGGCCATTTCATCTCACAGCCCCGTTCCTTCCATCTTCTCACGAAGGCAACAGCTGCAACCAGCTAGGCTTAGAAATGGGCATTATTGGGTTAGGATGCTAACCACGTTGCTCTTCTCCATTTTCTTCCTCATGTAAGTGAACGTTAGATCCAGTCGATGAATTTAGGGCAGGGACTTTGTCAAGCCCCAGAACAGCGGCATTTTCTCCAGCCACCCTTTTTCTTACTTTGAGGGAACAAACCCGCCGCGGTGGCTCAGTGGCTAAGGCGTTGCGCTGCTGAGCACGAGGTCGCGGGTTCGTTTCCCGGCCGCGGCGGCCGCTTTTCTGATGGAGGCGAAAAGCGAAAACGCCCGTGTGTGCGAGATTTCGGCGCACGTTAAAGATCCCCAGGTGGTCAAAAATTAATCCGGAGCCCTCCACTACGGCGCGCCTCATCGCCTGCGTTGCGTCGGCGCGTTAAACCCTACAATCAATCAATCAATACTTTGAGGGAACAAAAGTTTATTTATTTATTTATTTATTTATTTATTTATTTATTTATTTATTTATTTATTTATTTATTTATTTATTTATTAGGAGGCTTCTTGGTTACATTCAAGGGCAACTATTTTAGCGTAAAATTGTTCGGGCGGAGCAGTTCCCGTTACGGCTTGCAAGGCAAGGTTCGCCCTGTTAGTTAACAACATCATCATCATCGACAACAAAAACAACAACGACAAGAACGATACGGAAGGTGGTTAATGGAGGCAGAGGACTAAATAGCCGTTGCGGTGCACTGTGAAAGACAATGGTAAAAAATCAACCTGCGTCTAAGCACTACCTGTCAAATTCCGCAAGTTGAATCGACGTAGAAAGTTCAGGCACACGAAATTTTAATCGTGTAGCTGTGGCGGAAAGCAATTTGACGGCAAAGTCGAGCCACCTGCTTGAAAGTCGGAGCCCTTGAGCTCAAATTTCTCATTCATCCTGCAGCACTGTAACCGATAAAACTGATGAATACGCAAAGGGAATCATGTACCACTCTCTACAGGATATATACTTTTCCAACGCAGCGAAAAAACAAAAGAAAACTTCCATGCTCCAGGCATAAAACGCATTCATCACTACCATGATAAAGTGTCCTCACGGAAGGATGAGGAAGCGTTGAAGCACTGACCAATCGACCCGGAAATTAAAGATTTCGCTTCGCGCCATCCATCTCCTTCGCGGACGGAGCGCGACCGGAAAGCATAGCACGCGCCTTCCTGATTCCACGAGCCACTGTGAAGGCCCAGCGAGAGGAGGAAGGGCTGCGGAGGACGTTCAGCGAGCCTCTGCCGGTGCCATCCATCGCCGTCGCGCGCAGGCTGCCTCGGCGAAGAAACTGAATCCCATCCTTTACTCGCGGGGCCCCGCTTTAAAGGGGGGCCCAGGCAGGCCGCGCGCCCTTTGCATGGGATGCGGGCCGGCGCTGAGATAAACAGCGGCGAAGAAGCAGCAGCAGCAGCAGGGACTGGGCCGAAGAAGGAGGCCTCCCGCGCTTCGTTACCCGGCTTGCTCTTTGTGCGGGCGTCCGTCGTGGCATAGACGGATGCCGCCTTTCGGGCGGCTTTCCCGCGCGCAGCCTTCTTTTCCCCGCTGGCCCCGGAGAAGAAGGGCGCCCGCTTGCAGTGACACGGCCGAGGCTGAGACCGATAGCGCCGTTGCCAGACAAATGGGCCGTCCCTTCGCGCTCTACGCGCCGGCCGACGCCGTCCGCTGCTGCTGCTGCTGCTGCCTGGACGACGCTGGAGTGCGCCGCAGCGAGCAGCCCGTACGTCTCTGTCGAGGAGCTGCGCGGGTCTCAGGGCCACCCGCTCAGACGCCCACTGGGCCGTGGTGCCCATGCGCAGTTCTTCGTACAGCCGAACGTGTCGTAGTCGACGCGGTGTGCTGCAACACGCTCGGCGGTATTCTTCCGGGGACTCCCTGGACCTATCGGCTGCTGATGCCCTTACGCCCTTCGGGGCTCCGTGAACCTAGCCAGGCGGGACCTTTGTCATAGTTGTTTCCGTCTTCCCTGAACTCGCTTCTTTCCAATACCAACCGGGATTTTTTTTCTCTAGCGTTTGTGAAATGCGCTCCTGCCCACGCGTCGTTGCGTCTCCGAAACACGGTTCCCCACGATGCGTTTTGCCGGGTCAGAGGCGCTTGTCATAGTCGCGACGCGGTGCTGCCTGGGCTGGGAAGTTCGGTACTCTGCGTAACGCAAGTGGTTCCGCTTGGAAAAATGGTTTGAAGCTCGATATGTCTGAACTTCTGGGATAAATATCACCTTTGTATAGCGATGCATCTCTTTGAGAACAGGTTAAAGTAGGACTCGCCAAAATTTGAAATTGGCGCTCAATGTGCCGGTGCTATTATAAGATTGCGCTACGAGTTGCGCCATAGTGGAGCTCTACGGGTTAATTTAGACAACTCAATATAGTATCCGATTATGGCGCAAATTGGCATTTCTCGATCATAATTTTTCCTGCGCCTGAAATACATACTCTGTGGCCAAGACCGAAACCCTCCTCCTCATGTGCAGGAGCGCAGCTCTTGTGTCCCAGTGAACCTACATGGCAGGTGCGGTACCAGCACACATGGCTCATAAGGAATGCGTTTACGAACGGTAATTTCTTTTGTTTGCTCATTCCAAACATAGTCAACTTCCCAGCCCGTCTGCAACACAGCACATGCTACTCGCCACTCAACCAACCTGGCCCGTACAATGCGTCTACCTCACCGTGACAATCTATGGAGGCCGGATGAAAAAACACAATAGGAGTTGGTGATTTTGAAAAAACATTTCTTTCCCCCACTGAGTAGGTGCAACCGACTCAGCAAGCCTCGCAGCTTCGGTCCTGCTTGTGAAATAGACTATACATTGGGATTACGAAAGTTTGGTCAGAACGTGAAGCTACGAACCCATTTGTTAACTATGAGGCAATAACACGCGTCAGTTGGAAAACAGCGCTACCGAAAATGCCATCAACGAATAATTTCAACACGCCCAACTGGAACTCATTAGAAGCCCGAATAAGCGCATAAGCCTCGGTATAGAAATTCGTAAGTGCGCTACCTTGCACGACGCGAGAGCAACGCCGTGAAACAAAGAAACAGCAAGCGCCCAACGCTCGCGTTCCCACAGTAGACCAGATCGCCACTGTGCAGGTGAAATCAGCGGCAGCTGGCGGACCTATTATGGCGCAATCGAGGACCCAAAACTTTCTAACGACCCTAAGTGAACAACTCTTTCCTTGCGCTTACGCCAGACCAAAAAAGAAAATAAAACGCACTCGCTGTGAAGGATTTTCGAAGCGGCGCTCCTTCGAAAAATCCACGCGCGAGGGGCGCGGAACAACGCGCATCTCGGTGGACCGCCTTACTTTTTCAACCCATTACGCGAACGCCCACATTTCATTTCTCGCCGGCGGCCGCTTTGCCTGCCGGCACCGAGAAAGGGCCGCGCGGTTTTTATTTACGGCATGGGCAGGCGCGCATCGCCACCCTGCGTGAAACACGTGTTGTCTTCAAATACGAGTTCCGGGGGGCCGTTAACAACGCCAAAGCAAGCGGGCGATGTCCGAAACTACAGCGCGGTGCGCTCGCTCATCCCCATCCTCCTCCTCCTCCTTTTCCTCCAGGATGCAGCATCCCTTCAATGGCCGTCCCCCTTTTGGGGTGCGGCAGGGTGTACACAGAAGAGCGGGCCGCGGTGGCGATTAATGACAACCGCTAATTATTTGTTTACCGGTGCGTTCTGGAAGTCCTCGCTCGCGCGGGCAACGCTCGAGGCGAAATTATGGGGCCAGGTGGGGAAGATAGTTCCGGGGACGCCGCCCCGGACGCCGTTCCGGAAAAAAGGAAGTGAAAAAGAATTCCACCAGCGTGTTCGACGCAACGCCCATGGACAAATGCTTCGGGCATGGTGCGACGTGATTGTCGCGTATGGGACTGGCATGCTCAGCGGCCACAGATTTGTTTATGCGTGCAGATAATCCTTTTTTAGCAACCTGGAATACAGTTTGTCGTTGCGTTCGGTCTGGCGGTGACGGGCCGCATTGTTGGCGACGTTTTTTCCTTCTCCTCGCTAAATTAGTTCTCTTAAGTATGGGAACTTTTAAGCTGTCAGCTTGGCGCACACTCAATGCTCTTCCGTTGGTATTTTTTTAATTCCCAAGATGTTCGCGTAGAGCGAATGCTGCCGCATCCTGGTGTGTGCGAGCAGCAGGATCACTATCACTGTGCCTTTGAGGGAGACTCCGCGTTCTCTCTGTTTATTTTAAAGCAAACGCTTTCATAGTGGGACCGTAAGCGTCGTGACAAAAAGCTAATGCATTTCTCCATAGACCGGTTGGTTGACCGAAAAGCTCTGATGAGATGTCTGGACACGGGGCACGTGCGTGAAACCGGACTTCCGTTGTGTCAGAAGGGTTACTCGAAAATCGACAGAAAGTAACAGTTCTAGATAAGTCAACACACGCATCGATTATAAACGAGGAGTACAATAGTGTACCTTTAGCTCATAAACCACGTATCGGTATACATTTAGATCGTTCGTGGATGCGTTCACTTAGTGCGCAAAAAAATCGTCGCATGGTTTCGTTCTTGGTTGGCGATTTGGGTCATTGAAGGTTTGATTATCAATTGGATGCCCTTTCAGCGAAGGTTTTGACGCACTTTTGACGCCGTTTTGATGTTAGAGAACTTTCGCGCTTCTCTCAGCTTTCTTTAGGAAGGGGTGGTAAGTATTTCTTCCAAGTTGGGTGGTATTTTTATGGTGTTTAATGTTACCCTCGGAAACGCCGTTTGTCGGCGTGTGACGTTGACGACGGAAACAAATGGACGCTTTTATGTGCTAAACTGAATACGTGCCTACAGGATTGTAAATAATAATTATCGTAGAAAATGTAATGCAACCTATATTGTACAACATTTTTAGGAGATTCAAAACACAGTTTTTACACAATGAATGCTCCATAAATAAAAACCAAAATATTAACTGCGACTAACTACATTGCAGTTTTTTTAAGGAGCACGACATAACTATCAAAGTTCGCGAGAGAAAAAAAAGCTGGACATATAACTTATGAGCGAGTTGCCTGTTATAGAAGCGCGCACCCTGGGGCTAAGGAATACCAAGCCAGAAAAATGCAGGCGGCTCGGCGACTCACATATACCTCCCACCGGGGCGCGACGAAAATCTGGGAGCATTTTACACGACCATTGGTGCTCTTCTACCTGCAGAAGCAACTCAATCCAAGACACCCAATAGAGCCATCATCCTCCAAGCTCCATTGCCAAGGTTTGAGCTCCGCAGAGCTCACTGCTGCCGGAAGCAATCCACTCAAATTCACCAACAGAAAAGCAAAGCAGAAAAGTAAGGTACACAGCCAGTCATGACTCATGGGGGTCCTTATTAAGCGCCTTAAAGCAAAACCTTATAGGTTAGCCCAGGAGTCTCAAACACGCGGCCCGCGGGCAGCATGTGGCCCGTGGGCCTTTCGGTTGCGGCCCGGCCCGCTCATGAGTGTCTTCGTTCATTATTATTTGTTTTTTTAGAGCGAATGTGTTAGTGAGCACCTTGCTCGCGTAGCCAAGAAATCCTGACGCCAAAGAATCATGAAAGAATTCTCTAATCCTGACACCTATTTCCATCCAGAAATTACGTAGCATACTTAGATGTGGAAAAAGACTTGTTTCTTTGAAATGAAGCGTTCGCTGACATTTTGTTAGCCTCCCCCCGCGCGCGCTTCGTTTCAACCTTCTTCGCTGTCCTGGCTATTGTAGGACTAAATTTCTTGACTGCGGCCCGCTTCGTGAAGTGAGTTTGAGACCCCTGGGTTAGCCCAAAGAGCAGTGAAACGAAGGCTGATAGAAGTAACGATAGGGACAGGAAAATATCGTCTTGGATGAGTGAGCAAACACTCGTGGAAGACATCACAGCTCAAATTAAGGGAAAGTTAGGCTGGTCATCTAGTGCGAAGAACTGACACCCGGTGGACCACCTGGGTGGTCTACATGCAGGGAGACGGGACTGCAAGTATAGAAGATCTGTAAATCATTGGAGGGATGAGATAGAAAAAATTGGGAGTAAAGAGTGGTTTCGGGCATGTAGTTTGGAGTGATGGGAGATGCACTCATTTTGCAGTGGACATAAACTATACAGGCAGATCATGGTGATGGTGTGTGTGTTGGGGTGAGGGGGGCAGCATGCATCCGTCACCTGAGTTTGCGCTTTGTGTTCTTCCAAATTTCTCAAATGAATACACAACACCTTTGTAAATTTCGATCATGTTGATGGGAAATATCAATGCCTGATTTTCTCGCATGCGAGGCGCTTTAGAACAAATAAAGCTATCTCATCGTTAGCTCAAAAAATTCTCTTTAAAAATCAGTGTCGTTTTCATTTATGCCACAAGACTGGGATTTGGGAGGCGAATTTGATGATTAACGTCTGAAAATTAAGCGCGATAACTGCGCGCCGTTACTTACGAAAGCGACGCGCACAGTTAAATTGTGCATCAGCGTTTGAGTTTTGTTATCATGGCAGAAATAATGAATCGGGAGACGGTTTTTAATGGCCGGATTTGCGCTCCGACAGTAACAGTCAGCCAGATCGGCTGAAAATATGGCCAGGCGTCAGTTAGTGAAGTTAGTGTTTTATTAGAAACGGCTTTAAAGCTATTGCAAGCATTGTTGGCGGTCCTATAGGAGCCCTAAACACCATTAGGGCCATTTCCGAACCATTTACAACGGTTTCGGTTTTGTTTTTGAGCTGCGAAATTTATATTTGACGCTGCTACCGAGTCGCCCAAATGTGAACTGATTCCTTATGGCGGCTTCGTTGCATGCTGTTGTTCATCAGAACAGCCAAAATACCCCAAGTTGGGTTGCAGTATGTATAAATAAAAAATAAAAACCGTACTCCACTAGAGATTTTCCCATATCCACACCTAATTTCTGCTATAAGAGTTCCAGTTGCAGTCAAAGCACCAAACCCATTTGTCAGTACAGATTTGAAGCTCGGTCTTATTTGAAGCTCTGTCCATAACAGTTCAGATATATGGACAGAGCTTCGAATAAGTCCCGTACACCACCAGCTGTTTGCTGGCGAGTTTCGATTTCTTGCGTGGGTATCTATGGAGGTTTAGTAGGCATTTTGATTAAAACTTTCTGGCTTCACAAACGCTGCCACACATTCGGTACCGATTTCTTTAAGAAAGTTCGGATGGCGCTGCAGTACAGGACGCTTCAGTTACTGAAACATTTTTAGTGCATGACATATCCTCGGTGAAAGTGTGCCGGGCACTGCCGGCCTATATTCTAGCACGTCAAACCTTATTTCTGCCTCGAGAGGTAAAACGGCAAGTCACAAGAGGGCACTGAATCGCTAATGTATAAATTCAGATGGCTTCAGCGTAATAAAGTAATTGTGACCGTCAGCAAGCATTCACCACCAGTTTTCGTTTTGAATTGCGAGCAGATTTCTTGATCTTCCGTGCTTTTACATGAGTTCTGTGCCAGCCGTAAATACCAATTTCAGTCATTGAGAAGATATTTACATCCCGGCGGAAGAGATGTTTTCACCACTTATGAAAAATTGCCGCATTTCTCAAAGAAAAAATTGCAGAAAATATAGAAATTGTAGAAAATGTTAGAAATTGTACCCCCTAGTACGGGGAGCTTAACCGTGGTCTACACAATTATTTATGGAGTGAACTCCACATTCCCTTCTTCCGGTGGCCATTAGCCTTTCTCGCTATTAAAGCTCCCAACGACAAAAACAACAACGCCTGACATTTATGTTCTGCTTCACCGCATGGTGCAGCACCACGACTGCTGACATTTTTTTTTTTTGCAGCTCAATAACTGTTGCGCAAATTCTTTTTACAGCAAGGTATCTTTAAACGCTGGCCGAGAAGGAATGTATTCTGAATTTATTTTACCGTCACCGGTTTTTCATATGCAACGACCTTCTAAATTAATTTCTAGAAGTCTGAACCATAATTATGCTTTCGACAACTTTTCGTTCCCGTATTTGCCGAAATATTCTACAGACAAGTACTGTTGGAAGCGCACTAACTTATCTACTTTGTAGTGAACTGCATTACGGGTATGGTACAACGCATCGAACACCGTTTTGTCGGGCGTTTTTCCATAGAAGGCCCGTTCATTCCATCGAAGCCGCTTCATCGAACTTCATTTTGTCGCACTGACGTCACTTGTTTCGCCAAATGTTGCTCGGCTGGACTAGCTTCATCGTAGCTTGGAATCTTCGGGCACCATTAGTGTTACTGCTAGACAATTTCGAGGATGCAAGGATTGCCTGAAGAATAAAATATCTGATAATTTTAAGATCACATAAAAGAACCGAGCTTTTCTGGAACACATAATTAGTCCCTGCCACATTCAGGTACGATTATCGGCAACACGGAGCGTAACTATCGTGCAACTAACGTGTCCCGGGTGATGTTACCGTTCTCGTTATCTTCGCTAAAGTTTGGTTTTAAAGGCGATAGTCTTTCTAGGGTTACTTAAACGCATAAATTTTGGTCTTTCTGTCCTTTAAGCCTCCCGGGCAGTTAATACAGCGGTTGTACGATACGTTTATAACATATCAGCCAGGTGGCAATAATTATACTTGTCAAAATTGTTCGGCAAAAACAAAACATTACGCATATCTGAGGCAACACATCAATACGTAAGTAACATTTGCAGGGTTCCTTTATTACAATACATGAATGTTTGATTTAATGAAAAGTACGCAGAGCGAAATACAGAAGTGGCCACCCGCGGCGCCAACTGCAACGAAGGGTTCAAATAATGGCGCGTGGAGTGCTGGCATAGGGGCTAGAAGAGGGGCTGGCATCGAGGCTCCTAGCGTGGAGCAGTTGAAGGCGGTAAATTTAAATCGACTTCAGCGAACCTCTGGCGTGTTTATCTTAGGAGGAGCGAGACGGGAGAGTAACACCATAAGAGGTGGGCGTAAAAAGAAGGTAACCATTTACTTGGCAGGGGCGCCAGACGACTATCGCCTTTCGGCGACATTTGCGATAAAGTGAGCAAATATGCGGGCATATTTTTGTTACCCTTTCTTTGTTTTATAAAGTCTTAGTTCTATCAAAATTAGAAAGTCACAAAATGCCAGAAGGTATACATTTTTTGTTGCTCAGGAAAGGCAGAAATTGACTCGCAGAAGCCTGAAGTGCAAATTTATTTGCAAGGAATTAACCAGATGCACAGGTAGCCAGAACGCAGAAAGATAGAGAGGGAGTATAGTTATGTAACTGTTCTTTGCGAACTTCATGGTTGGCTTGTTCCCCTTTATATTTTGTCAGCATCCTGCCTCTAACCTCGACGTAATGCTCACACTTCATTTTTAATCATCTTTGAAATAGATTCAGTGCAGGCACATATATACATGCCCGTATCGGACAAAGTGATCAAAGCCTTTCCATGTGCTAACACACCAGCGATTTTCGCTTTGAAAGTGGTCGACCGGAACTCTATAGGCAGGCGCACAAATCGTTGACCAAATCACTTCATGCATGCCAATATCTGGCGAACACATCCAAGCTTTTCACGTCTGAATACTTCTAAGTGAAAAACCTCTAGATAAACATAAAAAATGCAGTAATACTATAGGAGCGTGCGCAAAAAAAACAAAAAACAGAGAAAACAATCTAGTTCATCTTCTGCTCATCCACGCCTGAGACACTGACTCCTCCACTGTATACGGCGTGACTCGATGAAATTTCTTCGATGAAACGTCCTTCGACCAAACGCGTTCAATAAAATGGCTTCTATGAAGTGGCGTTCGATGTAACGGCGTTCGATAAAGTGCCTGCAGCCCCTGCGTTACATGCTGAAAGACATTTCAACCAAGAAAAAAATTGTTAGGCACCCTTCGTAGTGCCTTCGGGCACTAGGAAAAGAGGGAGAGGATAACGTTTGTTGTTTTACGCGAACACTGGGCTAGAAGGTGCGCCGTAGTGCAGGGCTAAAGGTTTATCACGCGACGTGAAGATATTTGACGTCTGTGTAACCTCGACACATTGGTATTTCCGCACTTCGCCTCCATCATAGAAAGTAGCCGCTGTGGTTGAGATTTACCTTACGCCTCTTATCTCACTGCCTAACAACGCCCTAGCTGCAAGCCACCGCGACGTGAATAGAAAGCCTTATATTATTTAAGCCTCACCGCAACAATATGAAAACCGAGTACACGAGTGCTTCTTTGGAACACTACCTAATCTGTTAAATTTTGCCGGTATATATGTCCCTCTTATCTTATCCTCTTTATTATTTCGCGGCTTATGATGCTTTTGCATAAGCTTATGGCCTTGCTGAAAACTTATCGCCTGATTGACACTTTCTGGAGATCACTGACGCTTTCAATCTGAAACATCTTACGAATTTTCAAGAATGAGCTCTTGTCATAATTACAGTGTTCAGTGCTTTTGGGATATACTCCTGGACTCATGGGAGGGTGCTTATCGGATCTGAGAGTGTTTAACGAAGTTGAAAATTTCTTCTCGGATTCTGAGCTCTGGCGCCCTTCGTTTCGTGTGATACACAAGATTATGTAGTTTTGGGCTTTATTAAATTCGTTCCAGTCTCACAAGTATCGCGTTGATTCTCAAATGCATGTCCCGACTACTAAAATGCTTTGTTAATCGATTACCATAAGAACAGCCTAGAGATGCACATGCACCGCTGATTCCCGTTTCGAAATATAAAAACCTTATTTTCCGATGCTTGGGACCCTGAGCGAAGCACGCCCTTTTTGGTCGATGGCACACCCACACACGCACACGCACAAAAAAAAATGAATAACAATTTTCTTACTTTGAGTCCCGACGTCCGATTTCCTTTAATAAACCAGAGTCCGATGCCCGACATAAATTAGCTCACATAAAGACAGCACGGTGCAAAAACGTTTATCAAAGTATGCTCTGACGCTAATATGAGGCTAAAAAATATTCATTATAACGGGCCTAGCGATTTAACATACCCGTCTTGCTGCATGTGGTTCTAGGATATCTAATCCCAGACTCAAAACAAAAAATATTAAGAACTCTAAAGATGCAATCTATTAGTTGCTTTTGGTTCTTTGCACAATGTTGTAATATAAACTGCCTGAATTATGGCTACACAAAAAATGAAATGAATGTGTATTCAGTGTTGTGCATGGGACTCCCAAGCGCATAAGTGAAGAGAAGGTTTTACTAATCATTTAATTTTTCTTGAATTTAATAGGATTCCACAATTTCAAAGTTGCGCCGCTTGGTGGCTACACAAATAAGAAAGAGAAAATACATGCTCAAGCCATATCCTATGATAGTATGAGGGTTTCACCCCTCTGTCGGGCAGGAACAGATTCCTGTCCTAAGAGATATCGCCAACCAGGACAGCCTGGCCCGGGTGCGCTTCGTATTCACGTGCACTCCTCCAGAACTAAACGGTAGTCCGTGGTCTGGTGACTTGTTCCCATAAAATCATATACAAACCCGGTAATTTGCAGGTACTGCTAACGAGGGTGTTACACCCCAAAGTGTCAGTCGTGCCACGAACCCCGCGGACTTAGCATACATGCTACGGCAATGTGCGCAGGCGGCCACAATATTGCTAACAACGAGCAGTGGAAGATTTTACTGCGGAGCTCCAACCAGGAAGATCAACTCCTAGCCGTCCGACTGTCCGAAGACGCTGCCAGAGTCCAGTGGCTCTTGGCCAACGCTTAGGAACTCTAGTTGGCAACTCAATAAAGTCTTATTCTCTCTCTATTCTCAGATCTGGAATATTTGTGCACTCGTGTAAATGGATCTTGTGTCATGTCGTTTCGATGCAACCGAAAATTACTAAGATGAGGGTATTGCACCTACACTTCCAAGCTAAACGGAGTGTGGGAAATATTCACTTTCTCTCTAGCCACGTCAAGAACAAAAAATAAAAAAAGATTGATCACATTGCTTCGAAGATTTAGCTGACAATCAATAAACATAATTCTGCTTCGCTGCTTGATGTTCTCCACTGAGCACAGAGGTATAGTTTTAATCTACTCAAACCAGCGAAGTTAACGTTGGCACCTTATACCTTACTGCTCACACATTTCTCACCATTTCCCCATGCCCGATTTCTGTTTAAGAGACTGCACACGGCAACCAAGTCGAATGACTCACTTAGATCATATTGATTTTAAAATAGTTAAACCATATGTGAGTGTAGGGGTATACATTAGGGGTATACCTTAGGGGTATACAAACACTTCTCACAACTATACATACAACACCTTGCGCTACGCCCATCGTACTTTTAGGAGATGACCCCATGATTACCCAAGAGCGTACTTTGAAGTTTCTTAGCGATGTTCAGTTTTTACAGCTCATTACTTGCCATGCATGTTGACACCCTGGCCCTTTATAGCGGCTATCTACATTGTCTTTTATGACATGTCACGTATATTTTTAGTTCTATATTTTACATTTACTATCACTTCGTCCTCATAAAACAACTTTTCCTTGGCGCTCTTGGCCCTTAGTCGGCCTTGCGACATAAAAACCCAATCATCATCATCTAGTGCCCCTAAGACACACCAGAATAGACGTGCACGAGGGAGCGCGACCCGTATATAGCGAGCTGCCTCGCTGGAGCGGCGGCAGTCAGTTTTTAGGACTCCGCAGGTCCGAGTTCGGAGGCCTCCGCTCCAGACCACGAACATATCAAGCGCTGTCTTTTAAAAGACGCCAAGATTGCCGCAATGTGGGCCTGAGAGGTATGCGCGCTGTTTTTGCTGACCGCTGGACTCGACTTGCTACTCGCTCGCCTTCCTCTCCAACCACGCAATTTCCGCCTGAATAATTCTTGAAATCCCAAGGTCGCAAATTTGCTCCCCATGGCAAGCAAACTCAGCCAGAAAGGGCGTCGAATGTGAAAATAATTAGAGAATAACGGAGATGTATAGCGTCAGACGGTATACTTTAAAGCAGAAGTGCTCGAGAGCTGTCGAGCTTCGGCAGATGCGCTCCAAGCGGGGCAGATGTCGCGCTTTCTCCTCGAAAATACCATGCCGATTTGAGTACACAGGATCAAAAACGCCTAGGTTTTGATTCCTCTCCACTACTAATAAATAAGCCGGGAAAATGTGCTGGCACCCACAGAAAGTCACATCCCGGAGAAGCGAGAGCAGGGAGAGCCGAACATTTGTTCAAGAAACACTCTCAACGATGTGGAATCGTCGACAGCGCTATATTGGGAGGAACGAAGAATATAATTCTATAGACGAGCCGCTGAAATCCGAAAAAGGTCCCCGCCAAAAGCAAACATAAACCACTTCGCGCGACGATTTTATACGCTGGGCCGTCCTATTAATGCGTTTATGCAAATTCCATCTCGCAGCTCGGCGACACGGATCCGAGCGCGTGCATCGTCATTGGCGTGATATCCCCGGGCGCATCGCGGCGTCATCCATCAGTCTTATCCGCTAAACGGCGCGTCAGCGTCGACAAAAGAGGCGGCGCTCCCCCGAACGCCGTCGCTTCTGTCGCTTCTATATCGGCTCGGCCTCCACGGAGCGCTCTTCTAACGTATCAAAACTCTCCACTTTTTGTCGTTCTTTTCGATGGACTTTGAAGCGCGAGATCCCTTTTAAACCCGCATACGGGTAGATAATCCCGTACGCGTGGGAAATTATACGCCCGGCCCTCGCTATGTATGCTCAAACAGTGGCAAGATGGGCATGGCTTGTGCCACTGTATGCATGGCGGCCTCCTAGTCCTCCATTTCTTGCCTCTTCCTTCCATCCCTGTCGCTGCTGGTGTACGCAAGCGGGAACATTTTTCTTTTTCTTCTTCGTTCGACGCGAGCACTGTGCTGCGCTGCGGAGCCTGCCGCTTCTTTTGTTTCCGTCCAAAACTTGGCTCGGCTGCGATATTAGTATGTGAGACGGCGCTCGCTAGCTAACCCCCTCCCCGCCCGAACGTCAATTTGGAATTCTTTCACGGTGGCTCCTCGGCGATCCTGTTGAAAGGAAACACACATAAATAAAATGTTAACGTTGCTTGGGCTTGGGCCGAGCCTGCTGCTCGCCTCTGCTAAGACGGAGCCCTCTAAAGAAAAAAAAAAAAGGAAGGCTTGAGGTTTTAGCCATGTATTTACCCGAGCTTAAGTCCCCGAAACCAAAAAAAAATTAAAAAAGGAGGGTTGCGCTAAAGCTCCTTGTGTATGTCTTTTTGAAAAAAGTTTGCCGCGCACACATTCAAGTAGCGGATGATAGCAACTAGCAAAGGATAGTCTGAAAGAAGAATTAAGTGAAGAAATGTTGAGAGAGCACACCACAAGTAGCGAGAGTGAGGCCTGAAGAAGAAAAGAGAGTTGAGATGGAAGCTGGGAACAGGAGATGGAAGAGGAGAGAGCATCAGGCCTGCACCTTCAACGCGTGTCGCAGGCTCTCCGCAAGAAAGAAGATTCGGTCCAACGTGTGGCCTGAATACCGGAGCACGGAAAGCTGAAACCCTGCGGTTTTCTCGACTTTTCTCTCGTGAAAGTTCTCGGTCTAATTCCTCTTGCCGCACCACCGCCTACACCTCAAGCTCTTCTTTTTTCCTGTTTTTTTTTGGTTACTCTTTTTTCTGCGGTATACGTCCTCCAACCCTCGTCTTCTTCTTCTTCTTCTTCTTCTCCCATCCTGCCTTGACTGAGAGGCGTGCGTCCCACACACTTGGGCATCCATCGGGCGATCCCATCCATTTAGGAGGTTCCTCCGGATGTATTCAACTCGTGTCCTTCTCTCGGCTCGAAACGTGACCTGGACGTCCAATGCGGCAGTCGAAGGGTTCCGTTTCCTCCGTGCATGGCTTCCGAGGCTGGAACCCTCATCTATATATATATATATGTACAGACACACACACGCACACACGTGTGGGCCTCGCACGCAGCCATCAATCCGCTGCGCTTTCTCGCCGTGCACGCGTCTTGAAATGCACCGGAGGAGAAGGTCGGGGCTTTAGCCGCGGTTTTCTGCGCTCTGCAGCGGTCCAATAGCTTTCCGTTTGAGCAGCATCATTTCTTTACACCGAACGCAGTATAGAAACGTGGCACTGCAAGGCTGCGTGATAGAGCTGCGTCGTTCTTGAAGCTATCGAATATGTTTTTTTGTTTGTTTCCCCATTTCTGTGTCCTTGTGTTCATCTTTCGACCTCAAGATGCGCGCCTCCCATCTCTGCATTGGCGAGCATCTCCGGTCACGAAAAACTTTTGCGGCTGGGTTTGCTTACTTGCGGGCCGTATACGCGCATTCGGGAGGAATACAGATGGCTACATTTAGAGTCGAAATGTGCGTTCGAAGACGCTCCTCCGGAATCTGAGATGACCCGGGGATTTTCTATAAAAAACAAAAATAGGAAAAAAGATAACAGCTTCCAAAGCATGAGTCCAGGCTCAAGCTCCTTCCTGCCGCCCTCCCCCAATTATTTATGGTATTTCTCTCTTACGTCCGTGCGCGGACTTCGCATGAATATTGAGGAATAACAGAGCTCCATTTTCTTAATCAGCGTGGTAACAAAACGGGTGTATGGTTATAAGGCTCGTGCTTCTTCCCCATTTCGGCATTGGTTTACTAAGGTCAGGAAAGGTGAGCACGTAACGGCATAAGAGCATTTGCTTAAAAGACCGTCGGAATATCTGCTTGCCCAACAGATTAATTAACAATATTCCTGCAGAAAATCGTGAGCTTGTACTCACCAAATTTAGTGTGTTATTCCTTAGTTATCAATATACATTGTGAGCTAAGACAGATGGACGTCATATACTCGGTGGCGGACAATACTGTGTCAACAGCACAAATTCACGGCTGCTCTGCAACAAAGTTTTCAAAAGCCCCATGTAGCACCATATCCTGGCACGTAAGACATCCTATCATGGCCTCCGCTATCAGCTGGAAGCTTATCGTGAAGGCCATGATTCTTTCTAAACTGGTTCAGCGTTATGTCGTACCCCCCCAAAATACAGATCGAATGTCCACACTGCGAAAAGATCCCAACACCATACCACGTAACATGGGACTGTAGCTAGGAGCTAGGGTCAAGCTTCTTCAACAACACGCACGCTGAAGAATTAGCTATTGCGCTCAACCTTACCCCAACTACCTTTAAGATTATACTGACCGATTCGCAAGCCGCCTGGCGCATGCAGTGTCTTGTCGGAACGGGTGGCCCTGCCACAGGGCGACTTCTGAAGCAACATACGCCTGCCTATCGGGTGGACATTGTCTGGACTCCCGCCCACTCTGCATTGGCGGGCAATAATTTTGCTCATCGACAGGCTCGAGACCTCTCTCACCGAGCCCCCCTGAGACCGGGAGTGTTTCCGACCTCTTCTCACCTATAAGATATCACCCAGTACTATCGAACAACGCGACAGACCTACCCCAGTCCTCAGACATCTTTGACTAAGACAGAAATCACACTCAGACAAATTCAAAGAGGCACTCCCCCCCAGTGTGCATACATTTACTCTTTCCTACACAATACTCAGATAAATGTAAATTCTGCCAGAAACCTGGAACTCCGGCACATAATATTCGACTGCACGTAGAACTCCGACCTTCCGCCTCTGGACCCGTCCCCTTCCCCTGAGCAGTGGGAGATACTGCTGTCCACCTGCCGACCTGAGGACCAGATCCTGCTTGTGACCAGGGCTACGGCAGCCTGGACAGCACATGGGCTCTTGGACTGAGGGGTTAACCACTCCCGCATTATTGCGTAATAAAGATCTCTCTCTATACAACCACACACACCTCACTCGAGTTCTGAGAGGCAGCCGTGCACGAGCTCTGACCAGGAAGCTCATCTCCACCTGACCAACCTGGCCGAAGAGAGCCCCAGGCATTTTGGAGTCGTGGACTAGGGACCCCACCCAGACAGCTGCCAACCCTAATTTTGCATTAAATAAAGTTTCTGTTTTCTCTCTCTCACTCTTCCCTCACGTCAATGCGGGGTGAAACGGACATAAATGGTCGAGCGGAGCATACAAGACTTACGGCAGGGCGGCTGCGGTTTAGAAGAAAGAAATGAGACCGGAAGTATACACGCAGCGACGAGCTAGTTTTAAGGACGAGCTAATAAACTTCGGGGACAAAGAATCGAATTTCGATCACACGGGCTGATTGATCGTCATTTTAGAGATCTTATTCCGGCGTACACACAACGAATTATTATGGTGCCGCGTGCTCTTGACGGTGGTAAAACACAAATATTCCTAAAAAAGGCACATGGTTTCTTTATTTGGCGGAAGAGTTACAACAAAAGTATGATCCAGCCATGTTCACGATTTGCTTAAGTTTTACCTATTCTAGGTGATGGGATCGAAAACAAAACAAAACAAAAATACGCGTAGCAGGTTCAGCACGCACTGCCTCGAAACATCCTCTATGCACGTATGGATCAATTATGCATCGTTTGATACTTCATGGGGCCGTGGAATGCTCGTGGAGCAGCACAAATGATGTTATCTGGATTTGTTCGACCCTTAGTAATCCCGGCCAGTAGGAATTCGTGCTGACTTGAGCGGAACCGAGTAAAACCATCACCACAGTGAAACGATCCCTTGAAAGATTTCGTTACACAATGAATCCAATAGTATTTTTTAACTCGTAAGCCCCACATGCTTGCTGAATCGCACCTGTTGAACCGTCACCAAGCAGGTCTGCAAGACTGTTCTTCCGTGTAGGTTCGAAACCTACAAAAAACGCTCGTTTGCCGCAGCTGTCCGTGACTTCGTCGAACGTCTGGAGGGAGCGGTGGAGAAAGCAACGATGCGTAATGCGTAAGGACACGGCCCTATGTTACTATCGTTTTCGTCGCAAACCTCGTCTCAGCCTTGCGTTGACTGTAAAGTGCAAGTAGTCCCAACAAATTATGAAGAAAGAGACTAAGGTTGGCGCTCTCCACGTCGGAGGATGCGAGTGAATGGTGTTTAGAAATAGTCTGGAATGGCCACAGTGTACTGATAATTTTCAGCTGCATTCATGGGTGTATGTATGGTGGGTACTTGCTTGTTTCATTCCAAGATCGGGATTGCTGCTGAGGCACGTGCTGCCCCCTGGGTTCACCCTTACACCGGATGGCTTGTGCGGAGACGAGAACACTAACCACGGCCAATGTCCGAGCTACAAATAAAATAACGTACAAATCAAAGTACATCACCTCACTGCATTGGCCTTTTTAAAGGCTTGAGCAATTCCATGAGGATTCGATGGCGAAACCCTTGTGTCTGCCTGTAACGGTTGATTTGTCACCCTTTCGCCGCATACGAGAATGCTGTAATGAAAGGCCTTCGTATTTTCATTCACGACCACCTATATTGCCCACAAAAATTTCTTTCTAGCAATGCAACAATGTGTAGCGGTGACGCCGGCTGTAGAACGGCTTGATGTGTGGATTTTTGTAGAGATACCTGGGTGAGGTCTCAATGGAGGTATTTAACCAAAGGCGCTATACCTTCATAATTTGATATCAGACTTCTTGTACTGTCTCTGGAAATATTTTGTTCCAATCATGCACTTGTGTACAGCCCTGAAGCCGACTTTAACAAGTCTCGGTGTGTAGCGCTCCTAAACTACGGATGTGTGCTGTCTTTCGCGGCTATATATGAAAATGCCCTCGGGGTTTCCTACTTTGGTATAGAACTGCTTATAGTACCCCTAAAAAAATTTCCCCTAGCAATGCATTTGTGTATAGTACAGAAGCCGACTTTAAACTGAGTGGGTGTATAGCAGAAGCCATGCGCATTTTCTCTCTCTCTCTCTCTCTCTCTCTCTCTCTCTCTCTCTCTCTCTCTCTCTCTCTGTGCGACAATTCCCGCTGCGAAGTTGGTACAAACTTTTGTTTTTGTACGTAATAAACACAGAGGTGTATCAGCTCCTGATTGAAACCTCGCCTGTCGAATTGCAGGTTATGTATAAGCTTGTATAGCTGGTATAATTTTACAAGAAGATGTTTAATGTCACGGGAATTTTCAAACGTAAACCCCATTCTAACCTAACCTAATCAAATCCAACTTGACCTGTCCTAAGTTCCCCTACCCTACCATAACGCAACTCAACCTAACTTAACATATCCTGACCTACATCAGTTTAGCCTAACGTAACCAAACCCGGCTCAACCTTACCTAGCTAAGCGAGCCACCCTAACCTGGCATGACCTCCTTGGACCTTACCCAACTTTTGCCGATCATGTGACTGTTAAAATTGTTTTTAAGAATAACAGTGTTAATAGAATAACGATAAAGAGAACAATGACAGCGGAATAACAATGTGAATCGTACTTAGAATTATGAGAATTCACACATCCTTTAAACGTATTATTTTGAGCAAGGTACATTTACTTACTGAGTTGTTCTAGCGCTATAATGAATGTTGCACTACAAGTTCTGAAACGCAACCAGAGAGCAAGCATTTATCCCTGAGCTTCGCAAAACCAAAGCGGTTAGTGGCGGTAGCATTTTCCGCGGGTTATAACAAGACCAGCACGCCGTATTAAAATAATTGAGGCAAAAGCGTTACTTTTGAAACGTTTTTGGCCTGCGCGTATTTCGACGCCTGCATCAAGGACAAGATCGTGGGGTCCCTGCCACTCAGCAAGTAAACAATGCGGGGAAACTGTAGGCAGCCTCCACCATCATTCCTACGTATACGTATGGACCACCCGAATTTTCGGTGTTGTCTGCTATACCAATGCGCGCAGCGTCGTGTTCGTTATGTTTGTTCATTTCGTCGTTCAATTAGTTTTTTTGTGCTCTTCTGGCGTCCGTGTATTTTTTCGTTGTACTCTTTTCCATGTTTCCGTTACATTTACTACCGACACTAGCGCCACCGCCCCTATGTGACGATGCGCTTGAAGCACATGAGGGCCTATAAAAAGCTCACATAAGAGCACGTTAGGATCATGGTAAGAGTTTCCATAACGAGCTCGTAGTGACGGTAATTCCGTGAGGAGCGGGTTATTATCGAGGCTCGGCTAGTCCTGCCACCAAAGGACGCTGCATCTCCCTCATAAGGCACCCCAGTAATTGTTCAGCATCGCGTACACATATTGCTCAGAGCTGCGCAAAGCTCTGCCCTTTTTCTTTGTCTTGATTCCTACTATTTTAAACGGAGCCATTTGATATATGTTTCGCCAAAATGACTAAATATAAAAGGATTGGTTCGCTGGTATCGTATAATACGCTTGCAAATTTGGCAACAGATGAAAGCAAATAAACCGTAACCATAGCGCGCGGTCAAAACATCTTGTACAGCCACGTATTCTCATATCTTACGTCATATCTTGTTGATGCACTACGTAGATGAATAGTTCTAGGAAAAACATACACGAAAAAGATTCAACAGGCGCACTTTGCTAAATTGTATACACGCAGAGTCAATCCCCAGAATGGGGCACTTCGAATCAACTGCGCAGGCACGCGTCAACAGCGGGACAGGCCGCCGCTGTCATCTGTCGCTGTTCATGGATGCCAGGCATTCTGGGCACTCGCTGCCATAGACATACACTGCTCCGGTGTCACGGGACACCCACCCAAGACAAACGATATCGGCAATTTGTCAGCCAGCCGACCTTCCGTATATAAACGCGCGGCATCAGGGTCCGCCCTCGGTCAACACCCCACCGTATACAGCGGGTCCCTCCGAACGCCGGGCGCTGTCCTCCGTCGCACGGGCCATTCCTCCCGATTCCAAGAGATACGGAGGGGAGGGAGGCAGGGCCGGTGGTTCGGCGCAACCAGTTCTGAAACCCATCGCGTTTGAGACCGCGATCTGGCGCCCGCGGGTATAATATATATACTATGTCTACACGCGCTACTGTTTTCGCGTCCTGCTCGAAGAAAAATGGCGACGTCAGGGTGAGAGAGTGGCCGCCCTCTATTAGCATGACTGCGCAAACATTGAGAGTGGGCTCCGACCGTTCTTCGTCCCTGTCCTCACGCGTCCGCGGTGCCCCCTGCAGTGCGTGTAGTGAACAATAGGCAAACATGGCACGTGACGCTGAAAGGAAGGGCGTGTATGCGCTTTCGTCGCGCCTTCTGCGAGGCAGCACCGCCGACCTGCATGGGAAGATGGGACGTCCTTCCTGCGGTTGCGGTACAGCGAAATGCGTAGTAGCGGACAAGGGAGATAGCGAAAAGGGTGGCGGTGGGCCCGTTGGCGAACACTATGCAGGGCTGGCGCTTTATTCCGAGTATGTTCGATAGTTGATAAGGCGTGCTTTCAGACCTCTGGGAAAGGTTGGAGAAATCTGCGTTACAATGCAGTCTCCTTGGTTCGCCACGCCGGCTTCGGTTATGTGCTTCGCTCTCTTGTGAAGCCGTTGAGGTGGTGCCTATAGACCGACGTGTGCGTAAGCGTATCACGTGTATGCGCGAGACGACAGGTCGTCCTGTGAGGGTGTTGAACGCCTCCCTGAGCTGTGACTCGAAGGCTGCGTGTGGTTCGCTGTGTACAAGATGGATGACATCGCATGCGCCCTCTGGGAAAAAGCCAACCTTTTGTCGCGGATTACGCTAGCTCTGCACGTGCACACTCGTATACGGATATAAATTTATAGGATTGTTAAGTTCATCGATGACAATTATTTCACGCTAGATTTGTAGATATTTTTTGTGGATTTTGTTGACCTTCCAGTGGAATAGGAGCCACATGCTGCTTGTTCCACCTTAATTGGTTTGTTTGTTTTCACCTGCGTTTAATTAATTTTCTTTAAACTTTCCTGACATTCCGAAGCGTGGCTATCGCTTCCTCGCACACTTTATCCTCAGAATTTTTTTTAAACTCCCACCCGCCGCGGTGGCTCAGTTGCTAAGGTGTGGTGCTGCTGAGCACGAGGACGCGGGTTCGATTCCCGCCCGCGGCGGCCACTTTTCTGATGGAGGCGAAAAGCAAAAACGCCCGTGTGTACGAGATTTCGGAGCATGTTAAAGATCCCCTGGTGGTCAAAATTAACCCGGAACCTTCCACTACGGCGCGCCTCATCGTCTGGGTTGCGTCGGCGCGTTAAACCCTACAATATTTCACATAAAAATATAAACTCCGAGTTATTTACACCCGTTGTTAGGTAATAAGTCTCTTAATTTCTCATAAAAATGATAAACTGTTCATCACAAGCTGATGTTTCACACTGAGTCGCGACCAGAAATTCGCCCAGCTCATGTTTCGATGGGCCCATCCGATGTTTCGATGCGCCCGGCTTGCACACGACGCATCCTGGGCATTTGCTTTACACAGCACACTACTACAGAGATACAGAGGGCAGAAGCAAATGGTCGAAACGTTTCCGTTTATTTCACGGACGATTGAACAAGGTCTCCACACGCGTCCGTTTCTCCGTCGGTGGTCGCCTCGGCCGGACACAACTTTCTTCCATTAGGACTCGCAAGTGGCACAGCTTTCAAGGATGTGAGCGCGTGAATGTTTATGTTTATACGTTTCTCTTGCCACTTGGACCAGCCGCCGAGGACAGCCTTGTCTCTTTGTTACTTTGTCGGTGCTCGGGTACAATTCTAAAAGGCTCTTCAACGTGCACAGTGTACCTCTCAATCACGTGAGACTGCTCTCGCCGTGCATGGTCCAGCGCCTCGAATGAGTCTCGAAATTTCTACAAATCGAACCGGCTGCCTCGAGTCATTTCACGCACCAACACCTCGGGGACTCTGCGCTATGTCAGCCCGTGGGCCTTTTGTTTGTCCTATAGGCCAGCCAGGGTTTCCCAAGAGCTCCGCAGACAAATGGCTGCTCTCAGAAACCGAGCGTTGTCTTTTCAGTCACCCGAGAGGCCCTGTGCGTTCGATTAGAGTGCCTGAGTTTAGAAAGAGAGAGGGGGCGTTGGTGTAATATAGTTCGACGTTGCGTGTTTGTTTCTAGAAAAACGAATTCGACTGGTGCTTTGGCCAGTCGTTCCGGATATTCGTTTATTTCGAACAACAAGTGCATGGGAACAACATTGAGTTTAGTTCTAGAGTCTGAATATGAGTACGCAACTTTTATTTTAATGCGGTACGCTGGGTGAATCGAATAATGATAGTACTATTGAAGAGCACACCGCGAAGTGCGAGGTCCGAATAATGATAGTGCTATTGAAGAGAACACCGCGAAGGACGGGGTCGATTACAGAAAAAGACAAGCGGCGTATAATCCGAGTTTAAGTGACTCCTTCTGGCCGGGTTTTTGAGAGTAAATCATGTATTTAGGCGAAAACTCGTCGTGCCAAGACGTTAGGCAATCCTAGATTTTATCGCCATTTTCTTGCTCATTTTGCTTATGTAATCAATCCTGGACATAATCGTCCCTCTTACTACCAACTGAAACGACTCGCCTGTATTTCTCGCATTGTTTCTCGGCTTGGCCGCCTCAATTTTCTGAAGGGATAATGCCGATTTTCGTTTCCTAAATTTGACTGCCCTTAACGGCAGAAAGGTAATTGCCAGGCTTGGTTTGAGTGAGTGCCGGGAAGGAAGGAAGGAAGGAAGGAAGGAAGGGAGGAAATAAATAAATAAATAAATAAATAAATAAATAAATAAATAAATAAATAAATAAATAAATAAATAAATAAATAAATCCTCATTCCTGTATTTTGATAATCGCAAGTACGGTACCCAGTGAGTAAGTGGTGGTGGAAGTAATAACTGGCTCTTCGCGGATGACGAAACCCCGGCCTCCGGCACAACAGACGCTAAAGCTGAAAGAAAAGTTTGGAATTATCGGTTTCGGATCTGTTATAGGTGAGTAAACACGCATCCGTCGTTAGAGTTATGTTGATACACCTTAATTTGTTCAGGAGGCTTTTGAGTGTTCTGGTGAGATAGTTGTTTGCTTTGGAAGCTTTAGGACACCTTCGTTTGCTTTTAAAGCAAAGATTTAGTGTTCTCACTCATGGCGTCTATAACGCGAAAATGGGTGAAGTGAAAGGAAATAAACGCTTTCCGTGGCGGAAATCAAACCTGGATCCTTCGCCGTATGAAGCCGGCGTCTGTCCGATTGCTCCATTGTGACATGGTCGAAGCGGTTTGTATTTGAAGAGAGGTGCATGGACGTACAAAATTAGACAGAAAAATCCTGCACCCCACCGTGTAAAGGCGACGATCATACGTCGCGAAAAAGCTTCGTGCTCAACCACCGTCGTCGTTAGACGGAGGGGTGCCTGATTTTTCATGCCCCTTCGCTAACTTGCCTACATGAGGGCTAACGCTAACTATGTCACGCGCATCTTTTGACCTGGCTTTTTCGCACACGGCGTGCTTTAGCTCGGATGCCCGCGCACCTTCTCTCTGCCCCTGACTGCATGCTCCTCCCTCTGCACAGACCCGGCACCGCACTTCATCGGCTTCGACCCATCACGGTAAACAGAACCGTCGGGATTGAGCCTTTGATGGTTGCGCATCAAGAAAGCACATACTCCGACGAGCGCGCTAATCATCGCAAGCGTAAAATAAAACGTTAAGGGGAATACCGTACATTGATAAAAAAAAGCAATCCTAAAAATACGTCGGGGCGTTCACTAATAGAACACTAACAAGTTACTTGTCCCAGTATACACTAGGTACTTAGTAAGTGGAGGTAGTAAATTTAGTACTAGTCAGGCTTACTAACTGAAGCAGGTGGTAAGTACCACTATATCGCCTAGTAAAGCCCTAGCTATAGCCCTCTTCTGAGCTACATGCGTTTACTAACCGGCCATGCATAACCTAGTCACAAGCACGACCATAATCTAGTTCATACTACTTTCTACACTCAGTTAATTTCCTAACCACGCAGTTGTTAGCGGCAGAGTCTATACGTACAAAACCGCGGGGTAGTAAGGTTCGTAAGGAGTTACCAAATGCGGCCGTTACTACCTCTTTACGACCTTTTTTTTATTGAGTGAATGATATGAAACAATCGCACAAAACGTCCCACATATCAGCTCAACAGTTTCCACATACCGAATATGTACTGCATACGCATATTTGCCAACATTTTATTGAGCATAGCAGGAAATAATAAAATGTTTTATGTTTCAATAAAAATACGGGTGTTCCTAAGGGCTATGACCTCAATGTGGTGCGGAATGAAATGTTTCAGCGTAAAAGGCACTGCATGAGTCCGCCGCTTGGCGTGGTAAGTGTGCGAAAAAGGAACTTGCCAAGCTGGCTTAGACAAGGTCTCGCTTTCTGCTATATTGTTGTGTTTTCGCTTATTCAATAGCCTTAGGGCTTAGTTGACATACGAGAATCTAATGCATATCAAAAAAGCTAGGTTAGCCTCCCGGGTAAAGTCCAGCAAAAAACGGTAGGTGGGACCATGAATCCACCGATGGTAATGCGTGTGTTGCAGTAAATTTGTGAAGGAGCGTACGCTGAAGCGAGGTTTCTACAAGACAGAATTTATTCCCGGGTCACAACAGCTCACGCCGTGCGATGGTAGACCAGGGGCACATACGATCCTCTAAGGCCAAGCGGTCCTTGCAAAGGCTGTTGGGTGACTGGGCAGCCAAGGGATAGATAGGTGGTTCGCTTTTCAGCAGCCTTGCCCTGAAAAATCTCCAAGGGCATGCACGAAACCTATTAAATACGTTGGCCCGAACCAGTACGCAGCGGTCTGCGCGGGGCAGATGAATTGCTTGGCAGTAGCGAGTGTATAATGGGCTAGAATATTCTAGTACACTATAGCGCGTCATTAAAGGGGCCCTGCAACACCTTTAGCTCTCTTTTCGGAATTTTAGATGCTTGCAGAGCGTAGTCAACCAATACATCCAGTAACTGGATTAGGGAGTCACAAAGTACCTCAGCCAAAAATTACTGCTCTATGGCCATCACATAACTTCAAAACTTGCTCTAAAAATTTTTTCTCTCTTTCCCCGTCTTGACGTGCTTCGAGCGCTCGAATTACGTCATTACAGGGCTGTAGCGGCATTGGCCGACTCTCCTTTAGTTGCAGCAACGAAAGCATTCTATGGCCACTTTTAAAAGAAAGCCACAAATGCAATGCAGAAAAGAAAGGCGTATCTACTGCGAGGAGTAAATCACGCAGTGCCGCTCCGTGCTGGCGATAACTGTAGCTTTCGCAGTGCTTCCAGACACGAAAAAGCAGTGAAAGCGCTTGTCAGAAACGTTGCAGAGTCCTTTTAAACTATACGTGGACCGATCACAGCAAATGCATGAAAACAAATGCATGTGACCGTACACGATGTGGACTACGGAACGCATACAGCCGGTTCGGACAACCTATCTTGAGACGGTTCACGTCCACCTGGAAGTGACAGAAACCATTCAATTTTTTTCGGTTCCTTACGGTGCCGTTCAGGGCGAAACCGGTCCCCGCCTTCAATCTGTGTTGCGGTCCCCCAGTTCAAACCTCAGCACACCTGAAGTGCATTTTGATGTTGATGATGAGTGTTATTGGTTTCCCCTTTGTAGCGGGGTGATGACATGTCATCTTAGCAAAAAGGACTATTATACCCATGTTTTATACTCTTTGTTTAATACTAGCGCTGCTTAGGGCAGGCACAAAAAGCTTATTAGGCATAAAATACTTTTTTTTTCTGTTACAGGTGGTAACTGTCCTATGCAATATTCCCGTCTCTGCTTTTCGTCCATTCGACAGCCTTGAAGTTAAATTCCTCTGCACTACCCTTAAATCTTAGGGCTTCTGGAAGCCGAATATTTTTCTAATGTAGATTTGAATGGATACCCTCACATTCTAACACTATGTGCCGCATGTATCTTTTCCACAGACCACGCATAACCCATCATTTTGTGAATACTTCCCCACAAAGCTCTTAGTTCGCAAGTAACCTGCTCTAGCCTCAAAAAGCAAACCACTGCCCTGGGATTTATCGTAGAAATTTTGCTTTCTGATGTTCAATTTCTCAGCCCTGTACATCTCTAACGACGTTTTAGCTTCCATTTTTTCTCTCCATTGATTCGTTTCAATTTGCCTTGCCTCTTTTTTGGTTACTTCGGCTGTTTCGGATTCTCCACTGTTATTTCCATATTTCATCGTTAGCCTTCTAGTCTTCCTTAACCACTGCGTGTCCACGCTTTTCAAGTAAAGGTACCTAAAAACCTTAGCTGCCCACCTTCGTTGATCCATTGCTCTCAACCTCATCTCAAAAGATATTTTAATCTGTGCTTCTCGAACTTCAAATGGCGCCCAGCCCATATCTCCCTGTACTGCTTCGTTAGTTGTTTTTCCATGCGCGCCTAAGGCCAAATGTCCTACCGTTCTCTGGTTCACTTCAAGGCTTGATAGAACATCTGATTTTAAGCAGAGTACAGCATTCACAAATGTGAGACCCGGAACCATTACTCCTTTCCACATTCCTCTGACTACTTCATATTTGTTATACCCCCACAGAGCTCTAAGCTTTATTATAGCTGCGTTTCGCTTTCCCTTTAAGTAGTTCACACTCCCAAATATTTATATTCCTTCCCTCTGGGCAATTCGCCTTGCTGAATTGCGACTACGTCAGTGGTAGCGTCATTGAAAACCATTATTCCTGATTTTTCTGCACTAAAATTTAACCCGAGGTCGGTGGCTTCCTGGCCGCTAATATTTATTAGCCGTTGCATATCGGTCTGGTTATCAGCTAAAAGAACAATGTCGTCTGCGTATAACATTTCCGGAATACGCTGTTGTACCACTTCGCCTTGCAGCATATGGGTTAGGCTAAACCCTACTTGACTTTCTTCCAGTTTCTTTTCTAACCCTGCCATGTTGATGGCCGGAATGATGGGTGTGAAGCCGCCCTCCTCCTCCAACTGCGGGTCGCCATTTCACAGCTCATCTACTGCAGGGATCTGCGTGAACCCATACCAGAATATCGCGACATTCCGTTTCCCAGTGGGTACAAGCCAGGAACTTCCTGTGCGCACCCAGCGCCACCTACGGGTTCGCTTGGAACACTTGTTCTATTGTTTTGGAGAACTGCTAAAAGAACGCCATGGCACTGTTCGTCCTCAGTATAGTCTTGGGCAGGGGTTCCAACCATGAGTGTGCTGGGGACCCCTTTTTGGGTATGCAAAAGGCATGGAGGACCTTACGATGAACTATATTGATCCGTGTCATAATGTCAAACAGTTTGCATACACAGCTAAAGTCGTCGTGCGCACATATTCTATGCCCACCTTTTGAGGCTCACTTTCCTGCTGATGTCTGTCATACTGTCAAGCAATTCGCTCTCGGAACTAAAATTACTCCAAGGACTCTTATGTGCTGCCTGTCGTGTGCCTGGTTCTTTCTTTGCGTACCTGGTGTGTTGTGCGAAAATCCGACGTTAAAAGTCATTCTTCGCGGGGAACAAATAAACGTATACAGTAGGTCACCACATTTTGGCATTGACAGCAAGGATTGGCAAAAAGGAGAAATGAGTGGAGGGAGAGAGAGAGTTTGGGGGAAGGCTTCGTGGATGCCTGAAATACCCGTGCGGACCTTCTGGGATCTGTGGACCCGCTTGTACAATTCGGTTCTTGCATTTTCGAGATGTTAGTGGAGTGCCCTATGATATATATGTTGTGATGGGATTGTATAGCTTGTGGAAGTGCCGCATGACGGACAGGCACGCGGAACCCCCTCGCCCAACGGAGTTCATTTTTCGGGAGCAAGCTGCGTTGGTGCGGAGCATTTATGCGGCGTAAAGTGACCCACCAGAATGGCTGCACCTGTTGGACGCGTGCGTCTGCTTGCCGGAGTTTTGACGGACGGCTTATTTTAGCTGCAGTGATATGCATCTTCTTGGATGACTGATAACTTTTGTAGGCTGTAATAAGTACAGTTTTCAATGCAGTAAAGAACAAAAAAAGAGAACCACTCGACTAGTGGGTAGAATCGTGGAATTAGGAGTGAACAGCCGGGGTTCGAGCCCCAGCAGTGGTAATTGTTTTTGTTTTCGGAAAAACTCGTGATTTTTGTTTTGTGTAAAATATTCCCTTAGCTCAATTCCACCCATTGATTTTATAAATAAACGTGATTTCGTACCTTAGAGGTCAGTTTAGAAGCGAGGTGCAATTATCAACACGTTTAAATAAACATTCTGCATAGAACCGGAATTTCCGGGCTTGTACCTATTTCGGAACGGCCGAATATCGCCGCAGTATCGGAATCGGTTATGATGTGACACGTATCATCGTAAGGAACGTAACAAAGGAGTAGAAATTGTTATTTATGTCAGAAGTGAGCTTTCAAACGGATTTCGAGACTATCACTATCACTATTTAAAACTATGACAACCCTTTCAGCATCAGAGGTGTGGTCTTCCCTGCGGGAGCGAAATAGATGATGGGCGAACAGCCGAGAGAATCAACATTTGTGAAATCGATGCTCTTCTAGTCCAATTCAGCCCCTCTGCAGGACAACCCCTCAGTCTTTTGCTGTTTTTCGGTGGCCCTTCTATGACACACTGACCCCATACAGAGTTAAAGACGCAGTTAAAGCACCGTTCAGGACAGTGACATACGCAGGCCACACCAAAAGAAGAATAAATTAACTAAGAAACTTGCCCTACAGTACTTAAAACCCGTATTCAAACTAAAGGTGCAGATTTACAGTTCAAGACGCGATGGGCTTTAAAACAAACGCCACACGTTCATGAAATACCGCTCATCCTGCTTGGTACTCAGAACAAAAACAATTAAAAAGCAGCGGGGTGGACTTTAGAGTTCACAAAATAACGCTATGCTTACACTGCTACGCATTTAAACGAATAGCAGTAAGGTATCTATCAACTTACAGAAATAGGTACAAATGAATAAAGAACAAATTACCTCGAGCGAAAAGGCACTGTATAACTTCTAGTAGTGTAGAGGTCTAGGACCCGGAGTTGCTTACACAGCCAGGTTTTTACACACTCGACGACAGACCATTGCACTACACAACGACAGATGTAAAAACTGCACCGGACGTGCTTACCTGAAACACATGCTATGGGCCTGCCCTGCTATCATCACGACAGCTAAAACAAGAAGAATGATAGCTGCACCGGAGCTGTAGGAGACGGTACTGCTCAGCTCGTACGTCGATTCTCATTTTTGAGCTGTCCCGATGGCCGAGGCCACCGCCAAGGAGCAGGGGCTCCTGGCCGATGGCTGAAAGGGAAGGGACTATCAGCCGATGCAACTCTGACCCCATGGTAGGCCAAAAATAGTCTCTCTCTCTCTCTCTCTCTCTCTCTCTCTCTCTCTCTCTCTCTCTCTCTCTCTCTCTCTCTCTCTCTCTCTCTCTTCTGGAAACAAAAAAAAGCTCCCAAAGAACGCGAGGATATAAGATAAGTAAACACGGAGACACACGAGAACGACAATGAAAAAATGAGGTTTACTGACGTGTCGACTAGGTCACCAAATTTCATCGCAGTTACCAATGAAGTAACCAATACTATGGTGAAGACTGGTCCTCCGATGAAGACTGGATGAATAAGGGCTACGATAAAGACAGGACGACAACACGGCCATGAGTCTATCTCGTTAACGACGGGTGGGCTACATGGAGCGGAACAAAATGTTGACATATCAGCACACTGACAAAGTGCGTGGGCACAAAAAAGAATTAGCCTTCGAACTCCCCTAAAGCTCAGTCCGAAGTTACGTTGCTGCGTGGAAAGACAATGCAATGTACGTTCGACCACATGTAAACTACAAAGCATCAAACAGGACGCCGAACAAAATCCTATTGTTTAAACACGCCGACATCTCTTATACGAGAAGTAATGGCTCACGTATCTTCAAATGCCGTATAGACGAGTAGGAGACATCCTTGTTCAGCTGAGAAGAAATTACTGCGCGCTGTGTGTACGAAAGCTCATTGAGATTATAATGAAAGGATACATAACATACCAGCTTTCAATGCTCGTTCAGTCAGTGAAGTGACCACGCAGCTTCCGCGGGATCGAGTTAACAAGGCCCAACCTTTTGAACTTGGGGTGGTTAACTCTGCAGGAGAGCAACAAGTGGCCAGAGGAGACAGCGCGATGCATAAAACCTCTGTGAATCTTCTCACCTGGGCCGTTACAAGAGCTGTTTATCTGCAGCTCGTAACGAGCCTGTCAACCAAGTAATATTTGAAAGCATCAAGTAATTATTGTCAAGAAGAGGTGTCGATCTAGTGAATTAACCCGCCGCAGTGGCTCAGTGGCTAAGGCATTGCGCTGCTGAGCACGAGGTCGCGGGTTCGATTCCCGGCCATGGCGGCCGCTTTTCTGATGGAGGCGAAAAGCAGAAACGCCCGTGTGTACGAGATTTCGGCGTAGGTTAAAGATCCCCAGGTGG
Source organism: Haemaphysalis longicornis (assembly GCF_048455015.1). Lineage (NCBI taxonomy): Eukaryota > Metazoa > Arthropoda > Arachnida > Ixodida > Ixodidae > Haemaphysalis > Haemaphysalis longicornis. The sequence goes on along the minus strand of NW_027526361.1, from coordinate 71,042,231 downwards.
TCGAACGAAATTAATCCAGAGCCCTCCACTACGGCGCGTCTCATCACCTGCGTGTCGTCGGCGCGTTAAACACTACAATCAATCAATCAATCAATCAATCAATCAATCAATCAATCAATCAATCAATCAATCAATCAATCAATCAATCAATCAATCAATCAATAAATCAATCAATCAATCAATCAATCAATCAATAAATCAATCAATCAATCAATAAATCAATCAATCAATCAAGTGAATTAAGGCTACGTTCATAACCATGCAATTTATAAGAGCAAGCAGAAACTTTGCAAGGACTGAAAATGAAAGCGGAAGCGCGTATAACTTGGTTTAATCTCCATCGCGTGCGTCTATGGGACAACGCAGAGTGCCTCATCGGGGAGCTGATATGAAGACCATTTTGGATCAATCGAACTTCCATTGAAAAAGGAGGCTATGGCTTCGACATTTTGGGGGCGAAGGTTCTTAGGGGATCGGGCTGTCGGCGTCTCATGTCGTCTTCGTCTCATGTAGTCCAGTAAAACATCGGGGCACTTGTTTTCCAACACCTCGCGATAGAACGTTTCATCTCCGCGGAAAAACGCGTGCTAAAAGAACACACCGGGAAGTCGTCTTCCAACGCCTCGCGCTAGAACGCTTCGTGATTCAAAGACACGAGACCTTTACAGCAACGCTGTATACGTAAGAGAGAAAGAGAGAAAGAGAAAGATATATATATATATATATATATATATATATATATATATATATATATATAGAGAGAGAGAGAGAGAGAGAAGTTAAAGGAAAGGCAGGAATGTCAACCAGACTACGGCCTAGTATGCTATACTGCACTGGGGAAAGGGTAAAAATGAGGAAAAAGAGGAAAACAGAATAAAAAAAAGCGGAAAGGTACCGACATAGCTTAGAGTGGTGTGCCCAGCGACAGGACACTGTAGGCAAACAAGTTCAGTGCGTTCGTAGAGGGTAGTCTTTTGCGCTACAGTCTTCTGTGCAATTCCGTTGTTTTTAGAAAATACAGGAGCGCTTTTGTCGCCTTGTCCGTAGATGATGAAGGCCAGTGGCCCAGGATTGTCTCCTCAGAGAACGGGCGCCGAGAGTCTAGCTTCCATGGAGTCGAAGAGAGTTGGCTTCTTTCCGATGAAAACCGTGGACACTCGCATAGGACATGTCGTATATGGCCTCTGGTGTGTCGCAGACTTCGCACGCCTCACTGGCTGCCATTCCAATCAAATAGCAGTAAGAATTTCTGAATGCGACTCCAAGCCAGAGACGACAAAGAATGGTTGCATCAGATCGTGGGAGGCCTAGCGGAAGGAGGCGCTGAAGATGCAGGTCCCGGACATGAATACGGGCGCTCCGGAACTCTTTGGCAGTCCATTTGGATAGCGTGGTCTCCCGAGGAAGTTTGCGGAGAGTCCTAGCTGCGTCCGCCCTGGATAACGGAATGGATATGTGCTGCGTTTTTTGGTGTGCCAAGCCGGCGGCAGCGTCCGCACTTTCGTTTCCGAAAATGCCGCAATGACTCGGGAGCCACTGAAAGCAATTTCATGACCCGCTGGGGTGGCATGGTCGCACAGTAGTCTTGTCTCGGCCAGCAGCTGTTTATGAGGTCCACGGCACAGGGCTGACTGCAGCGATTGCAGAGCAGCTTTGAGTCGCAGAAGATAGCCCATCTTCGGCAGGAAATTGAACAGAAAAAATAAATCTCGTTGCACCAGAGACTTCGTAAACAGAAGCTATATCACAACCTGAGGCGGCGCCTCGCTACTCGCTACATTGAAGATTACACGAGTCAACTAACACATCAAAATTGGCACAGCACGTGTGATCGAATAGAATATGAAATTGGATTGTCAAAGACCTCGAATATTCTACGCTGTCTCATCGACCCCGACAATAGTAAAACCACACAGAGAAACAACCTCAACATACTTCTACACAACTTTAAGGGTTCCGACACCGAGCTAATCAAGACAATTAAGGATAGGTACTTCGGAGACTCCGCACGTGAGGTCTTCCCTCTCTACATGGGCCAGGAAAATGACATCCTTGATCGACCCATCACACGTATGCGAGGTCCGAGGAACCATCTTAACCCTACGAACTCGCTCGTCGCCAGGTCCAGATGGCATCACTAATAAAATGCTCCGAAATCTGGACGATGAATCAATTGAAGCCGTCACCCGCTATATGAAGGCGTGCTGGGAGCGTGGCCAAATACCCGACATGTGGAAAACGGCAAAGGTGAGTATAATTCCCAAACCAGGCAAGAAACTGCAGCTCTAAAACCTCAGACAGATTTCGCTCACGGAAATTAATGGAGAACTCAACAGGCTCAACAGCTACATGGAGGACAACGGTCTTTTTCCACACACGATGATAGGCTTTCGACCAGAACTCTCTGCGCAAGACGTGATGCTTCGTCTCAAATACGACGTCATAGACGGGGCACGCTGCTCACCACTTGACAGAGCAATTTTGGGTCTTGACCTCACAAAGGCCTTTGAGAACGTCAAACACTCGGCTATCCTCATGAACCTAAAAAAACTCGGTTTCGGGACAAGAGTCTACGACTACATCAGCAACTTCCTTTCAGACCACACAGCTACCCTCGCTGTAGGGGGAATCGAATCGGATGCGATAAAGCTATGGGACAGGGGGACGCCCCAAGGCTCTCTCCTGTCCCCTTTTCTCTTCAACGCCGCCATGATTGGTCTTCCCAAAATTTTAAACCGAATTGAGAGCCTTCAACATAGCCTTTACGCAAACAATGTTACGCTCTGGGTCCCCAGAGGCAGTGACGGCCACATTCAGGACACGCTACAACAGGCAATCGAAGAAGTTGAAGATTACGTCTGCCCTCACGGTCTCAACTGCGTTCCGCAAAAATCGGAGCTTTTACTATATCGACCAATCAGTCGAGGGCGGGGCACAGATAAGACCCCTCCGAAAGTCCATCTCTTAGCTGGTGGTAGAACCCAACGCATACCCATTGTGACAAGCATACCGGTCCTTGGCCTTCGCATACAGACAAACGGACACAATTCCCAAACCATCCTCGCTCTCAAAAAGAAGGTCTCTCAAATCACAAGACTCATCTAGCGTATTGCAAACCGCCAGCACGGCATGAAGTAACTAAATCTAGTAAGATTAGTTGAAACTTTTGTTCTAAGCAGGATAACATATGTCACTCCGTTCATAGACATTAAAAAGGACGAAGAACACAAAATCGACGCTCTCATTAGGCGGCCTTACAAGCAAGGTGTCGGGTTACCGCTTACCGCATCTACCGAACGCTTCGAGGCACTTGGGCTATACACAATACGCTAAGCGAACACATCGAAGCTCAACACTTAGCGCAACGAGAACGACTAACGTACAGCGCGACTGGACCGCACAGCCTCGACTCTCTTGGCATCACCTATCCGAGTACTGCCCCAACCAAGGTCCCACTACCTCCATCCATAAGAGAACGCATATCCATACCATCCATTCCAAAAAACATGCATCCCGTGCACAATCTAGAGCGAAGACACGCGCTGCCCAAAGCCCTCCACAAACAGTATACGAGAAATCAGAGAACTTGGCATACGTGGACGCAGCCGATTACGAAGGCCGCGACGCCATGTCGTTCGTGGTAGTCGATCGGCAGGGAAATTACACAGCTTCCGGCTCGATTCGCACGAAGGAACCGGAAGTGGTAGAAGAGGCGGCCTTAGCACTGGCAATGACGGCATCCGCAAATATCAAATATGTCATCAGTGATTCTAAATCTGCCATTATTAATTTTTCAAGAGGGCGAATCTCCCCAGAAGCGTCTGCAATCCTTACATCTGGCTTCCGTCGCGGTGCGCGGACCGGAAAAATCTACCTGATATGGGCACCTGCCCTCTCTGGCCTGGCCGGGAACGAGTGCGCGCACGATGCTGCTCGAGGATTCACCGACCTAGCGGACATCGACCCTTATACCACATTCGCCCATTCACTCCGATGGTCGGGTAGGGATCGGCTCGTGTCCTTTAGGGACATAACAAATCACTACCATCTGGACCGGCCCGTTCCCCCGCCCCCCCCCCCCCCTCCCCCGCTCACCCGTCACTCAACAAGAGGCAATCTGTCGCGTATGGCGGCTACTTCAAACGAATTCATATCAAAACCCGGTTATGTATAGCTACTGCTTTCCAGGGCAACATTCGGGCAAATACCACAATGTAAAGAAAGGGCAGATCTAGCCCATATGCTATGGGCCTGCCCGCAGTCTCCTACACCCACGCGCAGAATCACTCGGGAGGAGCAATAGGAGACCGTGTTGCTCAGCTCCGACCCAGCGGATCAAGTCTGGCCTCTCCCAATAAAGTTATTTCTCTCTCTCTCTCTCTCTCTCTCTCTCTCTCTCTCTCTCTCTCTCTCTCTCTCTCTCTCTCTCTCTCTCTCTCTCTCTCTCTCTCTCTCTCTCTCTCTCTCGTAGTCAAACCTTCCTGGTTCGGGTCTTGGTTCTTTCACAGCTTGGCCCTTGGAGACCGCCAACAACGTCGACAGCAATAAACCTTAGCAAGACTTTAGAAGATGCATACAGGGCTAGGAGAGATACTTTCATGCCTAGAGCAAATTTAGGTCTCTTGCTTAGGTGCACCCTTTGTGTTCTGTAGTCTACAGGAGGGACAATACCGAATGGACTTGCAAAGTTGTGTGCAGCTTACGCAGATAAATAGATCAACAACAACACGATAAGACGATTCGTTCAAACGGGCCCCAGCTTGCAACCGAAAAAAAAAACAAGCATCGGTAGAGACGGAAAAAAAAAGTATTAAAGTATTGGTTGAATGTCGTGACGCAACTGAGAAATCACAGCGGAGATCTCTGCAGGCTGAGACATGCGCGTAAAGCAACGAGGAAGTCCCGCCAAAATTTATCCAGGTGCGCACAGTGAACTACACTTCTAGATCGTTCGTATACGCCCGTCCTTCCATCTCATAATCCCGTGCCGCACAGCCACAGGCGTTGCACTCGGCAGTTAACCAAATTAATAAGAAACGTCTTTTACTACCCCACGCTTTGCTATCGTATTTACCGAACGGGTTCTTTCGTTATATGGAGAACAAAATCCCCCTGTCCGCGCACACGTCCCGTGCATTAAGTGCTGATCCTTTCAGGTGCCAGGCTTGTCGTCGTAACTGACGCGTGGCGCGTAACCCGGCGTCACGCACCCAAAGAGAGGCTTTGAGAAGATCACCGCTTGCCCTGGTGGGAATCGAGCCTGGGACCCTCGCGTTACGAAGCTGATGTCAATTTCATTGCACCACAGGCACACCTTTGCCACTGCGCCGTTGCCACGGAGGTTGCCATGGCTAGGTCACTAATTTAATACAATGTATATAAACTATAATATAAAATAAGAAAAAAATATCTCAGGAATTAACGCATTAATTACTCCAAATTAATGAGAACTCAATCCAGTGTCTCTTTATAGGCTTTTTTTAGTGGCTGCGGCGCCCTCTCGTGACTACTTTCGTTATCAACGCCAGGGTGGTACTGAAACTAGTCAAGAGACGGCGCCACAGCCCCTCTAGCAAATCCCTCCTCCGCACTTGGCAGGTTTCACGTTTAGGGGAACAACTTTAATTTTTTTCTGTGATAACGCGGTTCTCTTCCGCTTATGCACTGTTACGAACAAAGGTTTACGGACCACGAAAATATAATTTTCAGGCAGTTTTCGTCCTTTTGACTACACAACAGCAGGTGTGCGTCTTTTAAGGATAACTGAAAATCACACGTATACACATTGTGGAAAATAAAGGTGGAATTTCCCGGGCTACTACTTTTAAGCGCAGTGCATTGAAATCGGCGCTCTCGCGTTTCCTAAGCTGTTGCCCATGACTGGCTATTAGCTTTTCCCTTTAATAATAGCCAGACGCCCATTAAAACTCTAAACTGTGCGGTTTGATACATATCTGGAAGGGAAGCAGCTCGAACTTGAATGTATACAGAATACAAGATAAACAGGACACGCTTGACAAGACAATAAATAAATAAATAAAAAACGCCCGTGCATCCAGCATTTGTTCTCTTCGGTAATCGCCTATGTTCGACTAGCTTCCCGCCCACGTTAGCGCATCAGTAGAAATAGTAAAAGACAAAGAAGAAATAACGTTTTGCAGGCCCAACACAGTTCCATTTACGAGACTTTCGACGTGTCAGTATAGGACGATGATGGGCCTCGTCTATAGTGCTTCGTTTCGTAACATCGCCGTCCTCTCCTGAAGAGCCCGCCAACGCGAATCGCCCCGCAAGCCTTCATCGCCAATAGCACGCAACAGGTCACTCAGGCAAAGCGTTGGGCGCTCTTTTCGCCTAGTTTACGAACTGTAGGACATCCCCGCTGGCCTCTTTTCGCTTCTATATATAAGAACAACGACCCAGCAGCGGGACACAAATGTGCTTGTAACGGCCGCTGAGGCGTCGCCGCAGAACACACGCACACGCACGCACGCGGGGCTCCACTCTGGCGTCGGCCATAACAATATCTTCTCGCGCAGTTGGAGCTCGCTTGAGCGCCACGATGCCTCGTCGTCACGGCCGCTTCTGTAGATAGAAATCTCTCTCCCATGGCCACTTCCAGCCGTGCTGACTCTTTTCTCCATTCTCTTCGCCCCGTCGCTTCTTTTTCTCCCCTTATGCTCGCTTTCGGTGCAATGGGAAATTACGGCCCTTGGCCCCACTGGGGTGCAGGTGCTTGGTTTGTACTCCACAGCGTCCGGTTTTAGGGTGTTCACGTACGCTAGAATCAAGCTGTGCTTCTCTACGGCCATTGTTTCTATTCCTTCTCTCTTTTTTTTTTTCAAAGGGAAATGGTTTATGGATGTAACGCCGTCCTGCGTGAAAGAATGTATAGCTTGTATAATCGGGTGGCTCACCCGTTTCTGCCTGGATTTTCTAAAAGAGAGTTCTAGCTGATCGTTTTCGATGGTCTTCGATTTCGATGGAGGCGATGCCATGCGCGGCGAAGAGGGCCAAGCATGCGCAATGGCGCTCCCGCTTGCTATCGGAGCGAAGCGGACCGTGAAAAACGGTCAGCTAAAACTGGCTATTACTAACCTGTAAGGTGAAAAATCCGCTGTCGGGGTCAAGAGGTGGCATATTTATTTATTTCGAATACTGTTAGCCCTTTTCGGGCTGGTACAGGATGGGAGGATATACACATTTTGTCAACACATCAAGCAATGAAACAAAATAAACACATCACGAGAGGTACATTTCCAACTTTCGTTCAAATGATTGTACAGTCATTGAGTCATCGAAAATCTGCGCATCACGCGCATTCCAATCTTATATTGTCCTAACAAGGGGAGAATATTTAAAAACATCAATTCTGGCATTGTAAGGCGTAAAAACATACGGGTGATTCACACGGGGAGAGACTCTGCCAGGGCGGGACAAATAGCGCGACTGATCTAAATTGAATTTATTAGTAGAGAGCTGGTATAAAAACTTCAGTCGTGCGATTTTTCTGCGTGTTGACAGTGTTGATAAATTTGCCCTAGCGAGCAAGGTGGTTACGGACTGTGTTTTGCGATACTCTGAAAATATAAACCGCACTGCAAGTCTCTGTATTCGTTCAAGTTGGTTAATCTGATATTGCTGGTGAGGGTCCCATATAACACTGAACACTGATATGAAATCGAGGTATATTGTCACACTATAATGCCGATGGCGCAAGAAATAAAAAAATAAAACAGGGGGTAAATGCTCGAGTGACAAGAATTCCTGGAAGTTTAACAAAGCTACTTTAACAAAGTAACTGAGCTGAAACTAAAATTAGGAAATTTGGGCCTGGAAATTGAACCCAGGGCATCTGAAATGCGAGAAGAACACGCATCTCTAACACCACTGTAGCCCTCTTTCTTCCCTTTAATTATGAAAAAATTTGGCACACTTTCGATCACCCGTAACGACTAAGAGACAATACAAAAGCTAACAGGCATCCATCAAGAGGCACATTAGTACAACAGCAGTTTGCTGCCCTTCAAAATTCAGGCAAGCAGGCACATGCGTCCAAAAGATACGACCACTACGGTGGATCACTCTGCGCTATTCCTGTGTGGTCTCTACTTTTGTCCCGTCTTTACCGCGCTACTTGACCATGGTTCACAGTTCGAAGTAACTAGCCCACATTTACGCGTTGACTCCTCACCAACGCATCCAATTCAGGAAAAGCGGACAAAGGCGGGGGAAAGAGGGGGGGGGGGGGGGGTGGCGGCACGCTGGTCAGTCATGAGGCGCTGCCACAAGCTGTGCAAAGCCAGCACTACACAAAGGCATAAGGCATCAGATTAACAACAAGAAAAGGCAGGAATCGAATTGAGTGCGGGCTAATCTAAGTGCGGGACTATCTGAACGATTCTCCTTTGGAATCTGTCAGCACTTACAAATATCTCGGAATACATATTACTAACGACCTCACTTGGTCCTTGCATACAGCGTACGTAATTAATAACGCTAATCGCATGCTCGGCTACGTACGTCGAAATTTCTTACAGGCTCCCTCAACACTAAAACTGACTCTTTACAAAACGCTTATACGTTCCAAACTGGAATATGCTGCATCAATTTGGGATCCTAACCAAGAAAATCTAACACACTCACTTGAAATGGTCCAAAATAACTCTGTTCGTTTTATACTTTCTAACTACAACCGGACTGCTAGTATAAGCACTATGAAATCCAGCCTCAGATTACCTTCTTTATCATCTCGTAGAAAAATCCTTCGCCTTTGTCTTTTTCATAAGCTTTTTCATCACAGCCATCTACGCGACGAACTCATTCTGCCTCCTCGGTACATTTCAGCTCGCATTAATCATGTCCATAAAGTCGGCTTGGCGTCCTGCAGAACTAACTCCTTTTCCCAATCATTCATACCGCGTACATCACAAGAATGGAACCACCTACCCGCACTGACGGCAACAATTTCTGACCACCAACTTTTTAAAACTGCTTTAGCTAACATTGTATAATCCGAAGCATTGCAGCATATTGTATTTTCCTGGTTTTGTTCTGTTTATTGTTTTTTTTTTGCTCTGTTTTAAATATGTTTGTAACTATTGTAACCCACTCCCCTCTCTAATGCCTTTGGCCCTGAGGGTACCTAAATAAATAAATAAATAAATAAATAAATTTCAATATCCTTTTTTGAGAGTCCGCTGCAAAACGATCCAGATGAACGCTGCATCGCGGCACAACACAGAACAGTGATCAGTGTCCTTTGGTTGATTGCTTAGGTGACAATTTTCAGATCTAGGAACAGACATTCCCTTTTCGTGCACTCTTGTTTTGAGTGGGAGCGCGCAAGAATGAAGCTTGGAGAAAAACATTTTAGCATTTGGCGGAACACACGCACTCGTTACACGTTTTGAAACATTGCTTTTCTGGTGGCTTAACTAAGGCTGGCGATAAGACGGCACTGGCAATAGACTTGCAATTATAGTGCTCTTCATAGTTTTTCTTTACACACTCAACATATATTCCAAGGTATACCACGCGGTAAGAAAGTTTAAAGTGCCTAAAACCTCCTATCTCCATGGCGGCTTCGTGTTACCTTCTCCCGTACATATAACCACAAAGGCAAACGACAACTTATGCGCTGCTGAAGTCAAGTTAGTAAAAGTGGGTGACCAGCCACGTTGAAGAAAAAAAAATGGTCGTCATCCCGCCCTGCGAGAGTGGATGTTCAGCGAAGCTGTTGTCATCATCATCATCATCATCACCAGCCTATCTACGCCCACTGCAGGGCAAAGGCCTCTCCCATTATTCTCCAATTACCTCGGTCCTGTGCCAATTGTGACCAATTTATCCCCGCAAACTTCTTGATCTCATCTGCCCATCTAACTTTCTGCCGCCCCCTGCAGCGCTTGCCTTCTCTAGGGATCCACTCTGTTACCCTTAATGACCAGCGGTTATCTTGCCTTCGCATTACATGCCCTGCCCACGTCCATTTCTTCTTCTTAATTTCTACTAATATGTCTTTAACACCAGTTTGCTCCCTGACCCACTCCGCTCTCTTCTTGTCCCTTAATGTTACACCTATCATTTTCCGCTCCATTGCCCGCTGAGTCGTTCTCAATTTAAGTTGAATTAAGTTGAAGCTGTTGTAAACCACTACAAATGCTGATGGGAGAGGGTATAAAATGTTGCTCGTCTCCGCGGGCTTGTGGCTTGTGCTCGGCTTCTCTGGCGGCAAAGGCTGGGTCCTACCTTGCCTGATGCATGCACTCGTCATCTTGTGCAAGAACTTCCTTATTTAGTGCCTCTAGTCCTGCCTAGCTTTCAAACATAATCTGCAAACATAATCTTTACCAGGGACACATGGTGGTGGGGGGGGGGGGAGGGGGGGTAAGGGGGGGGGGCATTATTCAAGGGGTCATTTAATGCTTGTTTTTTGTTTTGTGGTTTGTTTTAACAAATACTGAGCTCTATATTGTATTCCTGATTGTCCTAACGCATGCGCTAGGCACCTTAGGCGAGAACTTCTGGGTTCTGCCTTGGTTTTTTGTATACGACACGAAATTTTTCGACCAAAAAGAGGCTAACAGCTTTGCTGTAAAACAAGGCACAAGTTTTTGTACAAGCAAATACATGAGCCCAACACCCCCAGCCTTTAAAGGAAGAAACAAGTTATTCCTGCGCATAGGTTGCCATTGAGAAACCCTCGCACAAGTCAGAAAAACTCTATCTGAACTTCGGATCAGATCTGAACTTCGGATACTGAACTTCGGATCGGACACTGCTAAGCCCACGGTTGGAGTGTGGCTATTCGCGCACCGTCGCATCCATGACATTGACCAATATCTGGGAACAAAATTCAAGGACACTTCCACGCATTTAGACCGTTTGTCTAATGTCGGAAGGCGCCAATCGAGCGTGATCGGCTCTAGAAATTCGCCGTTGAAACACCAGCTTGCGTTGACCCACCATGTTAACAGCCTGACTCGTCGCTGGGTTGCCGCCGCTCGGAGACGCCTCCGCTCGCCACTTCGCTCTAAGCGGGTCAAGCTCTTCGCGCGCATCGAGTAATGCGGCCTCAAATGCATGCGTTTGGGTTGGGACCAGAAGAAATTTCGAATAAAGCGATATTTCGAGTAAAGCGATTTCGTTATAACGAGGGATTACTGCATGTGCAGAGAAAATGATCGGATTAAAACGCAGCTTGTAAAAGAGAATATGCCGTGAGGTTGATTAGCATTGTTTTCTCATGTGTTCAGTGCTGTAAACCTATAACGACGCATGAGCAAACAGAACGGCTTGTGCTAAATAACGGAAACGCACCGGACATTGAAAAGCATACATGCTAGGTGATGAAAACGCACAGCGCATAGAACATACAAAACTCGCCGCTTTCCAATTTTGTATAATAAGTGGTGATCAGCTCACTTCGATAGGCTGCCCTCTCAGAGTATTTATTTTCATTCAGCTTGTTTGATACTGTTGGAAAGCGACTACCGCCCATCGATGGGGCGTGACGATTCAGCGTGAGCCCTATGCAGAGCTTATAATTATGCTGTTCACACTCATTAGGCCCGAAACAACTTCGGACATCTGCACGTGAAAATACTGTTTATGCAGCATCACATTTATTGAGGCCAGCGTCCGTTACCGGCAGGACCACCCAGGACGTTCGCTGTAGAGAATTAGTGACTAAGGTTGCTTCACACCTGCCGTTTCATTACTCCTGCCCCTGCGGCCCGATACCCTTTACTGCCCCCTGATTTACTTTACTTCGGCGAGTTCGTAGCGTAATTCCGGACGCGTGCTGCTGCAGGCAATCACGGCTGCAGCACAGCCGGTCAGCACGCAGGGCCGGTTCCGCCTTGCATGCAAAATGAACAAGTCTCGGCCCAAAGCTGTTCGACGTCGATATCAGGATGGGGAAGCGTGCCGGCAAGTTTCGACACGCAGATGTACGACGGAGTCTACTTGTCGGCAAAGATATAGCGAAGCTGCCAAACGGAGGCGTCGGGCGCGAGCCGACCAGGGATGGAGGAAAATGGAAGAAGGGTTGGCCAGGCCGCGCCATCTGCGGAACCTAATTAAGGTATCCCCTTCCGATTACTCCTTCAGGATAAGTTGGCCGCGCCGGCAGCCCGGGGCTCCGCAGGGCAGGGCCTTGGGGCCTCTCATTTTTCTTCGTGCGTAGTTGTTTTATGCCTGACGTCTTTCCGTCTCCTAGGTAACACGCTGTAGAGCACAGCCCTCGCATACCCTACCCTTTTTCTTCCTACCTACCAACCCTCGTTTCTTCCACGTCTCGCCCTCTCTCGATATCCTACCTCTCTCTCGCTCCCACACCCCTGGCTTCCTCCCACGCAGTTCCGGGCGAGCGGTGTGCGTACGTGAGTCGGTGTGCGTGCACGGTGCCAGCAGCCCGTGTAAAGTTGGCCGCGCCGACGCCCGGAGCCACCTTGAAGCTGCCGCTGTTGGCCGAGCCGTGCCGAGAAAGTTAGCGGTAATTTCGCTAGTGGAGATAAATCTTTCCCGGCCGCGCGACCCAAGCCACCCGCTCGCGCGGGGGGGCCTACGGCTCGGAGTGGGTGGCGGGCCCGGTCTCGAACGCGGGCGAAGGAGAAGCTGCAATGCTGGCGCCCGCGCGCGCGCGCTCGGAAAGACGCAGGAAACCCCTTGATTGATTAAGATCTCACGGGGCCTCCCATGCGTGCGAAACCAATCCTCTCTTCCGCGGGCGCCATGTTGGGTATCTTGGCCCAGGGGCTTTCTTTCATTTTGCGGTGGTGTTTTCGCTTCCCTAACCTTTCCTCCGCACACCTTCTCCGTGCACCCACGCTCATGACCCGGGCCCGCCTCCTCTACCGCGGACTTTCTATCAACTCAGTCCTCCTTTTCTGCTCTCCGAGTTTAGCTGGAACATTTTTTTTTCCCTTCTTCTGGGGGAACTTTTTCCTCGCCTTCATCAGGGCGCCTGCTCTCACCGCTCCGCGGATGCCGGGCCTCACCTCACTCGCTTTCCTTAAATCCTCCGGGGTTTCTCGAATTCCGGGACGGCGCACAAGCCGTGCCCTCGCCTCTCCCCATCAACGCTCTCGCCACCGGCGCGCCACCCCCGGGTCGGTCGTAATCAGAGACTTAAGATATATAATACATCTCGCTGGCTATCTGTATCCATCTAGATATAGAGGATGAAAGTATTGAAATAGATATACAGCGCCGCGGCTGGCAAAGAAAAGGGACGCAGGGGCCGAGATACGTGGAACTTTTTAAGCCCCCTTGAGATATGACGCGAGCTTCCGCGGATGTTCGCCGCCGCAGCAGCGATGGGATGAAGTCTCCGTACACCGATGCCGCTATACTGGATCCCGACGTCCTTTTTTCTTTGGTCGTCTTCGTTTTTCGTTTTTCTCTGCTCTCGATGTTTCATGTTTACTCATTTCCGGCGAGCCTGGCATGCTGTAGTCTTTATCCCGGCCGCATGTGCCAAGAGTATGAAAACGGAAATATCAGAGAACTTCTTTAAGGTCTCGCGGCGATTTTTCTTAACGTCTTCGAACAAATAGGATGGCTTCAAGAAAGTGTCAGAGTTTCTCTTCCAGTAATGTTCGTGGAAATCTCCTGAGATCGAAGCAGTTTGAATTATTTTTGCCGCAGGAGTATTGGGAGGTGCCCGTTATTTTCAACACTATTCGTTTGTATTTGCAACAACCTTCTTTTTAAAGTTCACTTGCCATGTTATATAACTATTGTCAATCCGCTGTTTTCATGTGAGAACAGGATACGGAGTCCAGTCGGCTTACAACCAGGAGTTCAGGTCAGGTTAAGTAAATATCGTCTCTCATGTATACTTTCGTATATACATTTCGGCCGGTCTTCTTTTAGACTGCTATTTTCAAGTTGAGGGGTAGTGATGGAGACACTGATCAGATGACGTTATAGGTCTCAAATTGAAGTATGTAAAGGGTTATCATTTCACGCGTGACACTTTAGATCCCTAACTTGATCAAAGAAGGACATACTCTAGTCTTCTGGGGTGCATTTTTTTCTTTTGTTCTTCGGATATTTTGGCAGAAATATCGAAAAAGAAACCTGAATGCAGCTCAAATTTCTTTGGAGAAAGTTAAAAAAGGATAGAAGAACATGATGCCATGTATAGCAGTGGTCACTGCATATATTTTAGGTGGTTTCATTGGTTAGTTGTGACATCAATGTATATTCATAGGGGGCACGCGAATGTTCAGAAGTGTATTACGAATTCAATAGATTATATTATTCGGAGCATAGTCGATTCAAACGTTTAATAATAGAAACCTTCGAGTAACCTGCTCTGGGCAAACATTTGGTCGCACTTCAAACATTCACCTTGCATGCAGAGAGTACTAAACAGGCTGGTAACAGGCTGAAGCATGTGAGTGTAAACGGACTATCCCTATAATAAGTGACCTGTTGAAACGGCGTTGCGGAAACCGCAGAGAAAAAAAAAATGCTCGTTCCCACGTACAGGTGGCGCCCGACGTAAGAGCGAAGCTTTAGACTTGTTCTTTACACTGACATCATTACCTTTACGTTTTACGGTAGACGTCGATTTCCTCGTCATTGGAAACGTAGCGCAGAAGAGTCGTAATCATTCGATCCACGTGGACCGTCAACTTTACTTTCGAGGTTCGCACAGCGAAAGCGCCCTGAGGGCCAGCACGCTGTTTATAGACGCCATCAGCTCGAAGTGCGGAGAAGGGCATAGGTGCATCAACTGGGTTTTGGCAGCCGCGAGTCGCTTCAGGCACCACGGGCGCGATACGCGGAGGCCAGCGTTATCGGGGGTCAGATAAAAACCAAGCGGTGCACCCTGCCAGAAAGCAGCAGCCGCCTTAAAACCTGGAGGAAAGCAAAGAAAGCTTCGCTTTGAAAAGACACAAAGGCATCAGCAACGTCGCAGTACTGCAAAATGCGAGTTGGTCTCAGAGGTATGTGGTGCAATTAAGATACCTTTTTCAGCCACGCCGTTAAGCACAATTTTTTCCCTAAGTTTCATAATCTATGATACCAATAACCCCAGTTTCACACAGCCTTATAACTGAACGTGATTGGTATTGTGCCATCGACATCATTTCTTTATGCTGTTTTACCAAGAAAAAATTTCTCTACAAAAAATTCCGCATTCAGACTACCTTGAATATTTTCGCGATTCGCCTAGAGGACTTGACGCATTCGCCACATTTTTCGCCACCTGAAAAAGCTTTTCTGATGAATTGGCGGCTCAACGAAACCCAGTTGGCGCCATTCCCTTGCTGCCGACCAACGCGAAACTTTCAATTTCGGCGAGCTCGGGCAGTGACAAAGAAAGTCTGGAATTAAAGAAAGGCTTGTGGGAAGAACCCAAGCCTCTCGCAACCGCCGCACAGCGGAAGCGAAATGTGCAAGCCTCTCCGCATCGAGGAGCAGACCCGTTCAGCGCTACGCCTCATCCTTTCCTTCGCACAGCCCCACTTTGTTCTTCAGTTTGGCTCCAGGCAATAAAACACGACCTCTGCGAAACTTCGTAGACACCCGATGATTTACGACCCTTGAGCGGCAGCCGAGAAGGGAACTCTGTTTCGCACGCGTGCGGCGCGGTACAGCGCTGGACCGATGGCGGTACGGTCTAGCGTGCAGACAGAAACAATAAAAAAATACCAAGCACCGACTTCTTCCTTCGGTGTAAGAAGGAACATCGTGTGGGCGGTAATCACCTCCAAGAGGAGAATAAGGTATACTTAATGCACCCTTAACAGAAAAAAGGATGTCTCTGTAGCAGACGTGGGAGATGCCCAAAGAAGAATCTCTGAACTTCTAAGTGTGTGAAATATATTCTCGCTTTCCCATGTAAAAGTTGCTGGGCGATGGTGACTCAAGGCCTTGTATTATGGGGGTGACGGGTGTGCTGAACATTTCTCTTAGCCTGGCCCGCGGATAGGGCAGCACTGTTACCCTGTTCGGGCGTAGATTGCTCTTTGGTGGTGTCTCGCTCCCGCCGCCGCCGCAGAAGGATCCCTGCATGTCGCACATTCCGGGTCCTGGGCCCGGGCCGCATACCAGTGTCGCGGGTGTCGCAGCCCGAAGATCGACTACCGTAATAAGTGGCGAGTCGGTGAGGCCCCAGGCGAGCACACCACTATAAACGCTGTCGTGCGAGTGTAGCGGCGTGTGCGCGCGCGCGCGACGTGCCAACTCATTGTTTTGGAAAAACTTCCCAAGAATTTCGTCGTCCTTTTCTTCCTTGCCCGCTCGTCTGCCGCTGCGTATAAGCCAGGCTCGTTTGTTCGCACCGCGGCTTGCTGGCGTGTCGCACGTCTTCCAAGTTCCTTCGGTGAAGCGCCTTTCTGCAGGTAGAGCAAAAAGAAATATTGTAGGGCCGAGTACTCGTATGAATTTGGAGGGCTACATGTGCGCGCATATGTACGAGGCCTGATGGGAAAGTTTTAGAGGATAAGCTGAGCATGATGCCTAAAGCCGCCAGTGTATCAAGTCAAACGTAGACTCACTCACTCACTCACTCACTCACTCACTCACTCACTCACTCACTCACTCACTCACTCACTCACTCACTCACAGTATCGAGATGACAGGTTTGAACGCTATTGAGCCGATTTTTTAGCAGCCGAGATGCTTAGCAAATCGCTAGTTTGGTGTCCGTGGTTAAAAATGACAAAAAATACCGAGCGCACGTGATCACGTGCCTCACGGTGACCGCCTGGCCAGCCGTTAGAAAACCAAGAAAACGCCGAGCGCGTGCATGCCTCGCGGCGACCGCCCAGCGTCCCCGACGCACGTTTATCAAGCCAAGCAGACCCACTTACAAAAATGGGCCAAGATTGGGCATAAAAAAAAAAACTTCAGCGTTCTCCGTAACCGGGGCAACACTTGCTCGGAACGAGAAAGACACGTCATGGCGTAAGTCCCCCCAAGGTAATATCGAATGATTATCACTTCCAACAAATTAATGAAGCTCACACTTACAGCAACAATGACGGAGTACCCGCCACGGTGGCTCAGCGGCTAAGGCGTTCTGCTGCTGAGCACGAGGACGCGGGTTTGATTCCCGGCAGCGGCGGGCACTTTTCTGAAGGAGGCGAAAGCAAAAACGCCCGTGTTTTCGAGATTTCGGCGCACGTTAAAGACCTCCAGGTGGTCAAAATTAATCTGGAGCCCTGCACTACGGCGCGCCTCATCGCCTATCGCGTCGGCGCGTTAAGTCTAATAATCAATCAATTAACAATGATGAAGTAAATGTCGTTGCGGCAGCGAAGAACACGCAAATCGGTTGGAATCGTGGACGTATAATCGTCGTGATGGTCTTGAAGGTTGTGTACAGCTTCGCTACCTTCTAGTCTTTCGCGTTAGTGTGAGCTTCCGTCATTTTTTAATGCTCATGAATGATATATGTTTCGCTGTTCATTCCTCACAGCTAAAGAGGTTGCTATTGATGATTACTCTTTTGTCGGATTTCCGGCAAGAAATTCGGCTGCGTAAACTCGTACAATGCTGAACAGTCGCGAAGGCCTCGCTTGGGCCCCGCCAGAACGCGATTATTCCTCCGCATATGGACGCTACAGTTTCTTCACCTTTCATCGCGAAATGCCAAACGCGAAGTAACTGCTGGGAGTACGAGGCGACATCGCTTATCCGGTAATGCCTTGTGGGTCCTGATCTCGAATAATTCTTCAAATGCGTCACGCCGACGTACTTTCACACTTCCTCTATTACCTTGGTGCGATATTCGCGTCTAACAAAGGCATAAAAATAACAGTTAAGTGCACACTGCACGCATGCCGGCAGTGCGCCATAAAAGACGACAAAAATTATGCCCTCTGCAGGCCTCGTGATAAAAGGAGCTACACCCGCGCCGCGCGTGCACGGAGGAGTGGCAGTACTCCCTTTTTCACATTCGCACCCACTATATGCACCAATCACTCAAAACTTATTTCCAAGAGGTGTTCACTGAAGTCACGCTGATGTGAATGATTGCGTCGTCAACTGCCCGTGTCATGCGAGATGGGGCTTCGCAAGCAGCCAACGCCAAGAGAAGAAAAGCTCCTATGGAGACATACGGTGTCGCCGCAAGGAAAGCGGGCGATGAGAAGCAATGGCGCGTATAACATATTACGGCGTAGTATGGTAGTTGACCTGGCCTCGTATTGTAGTTGGCCTCGTGAGCGTGGCCACACGATGCTTAGCATACCTTTCGACAACCTGCAGCGTAGGGGTTTCTATAAAGCTTTTTTTCTAGTCGCTTTGCTGAAATATTAAAGTCAAGTCACTATCCATTCAGTTTTCTTCAGTCCCGTTTTCTGCGTTCGATGGTGCACGAAAGCATAACTGACGTGAAGTGACGTCGCGTATGTGACCGTATGGCATTGGAAATGCGGGTCCACATGTGTATGTAACCGCAAGGAAGACCGTTGACAGCGCCATTCTCATTTAAACAATCGACAAACGCAGCCAGCGTCGGTTTTTCGCCATGAATGGTCGTTTGCCACACAAGCCACAACCCGCACTGGCCTACAAAGGGAAGAGGCATCAACTCGTGACAGCCGCATCGCGATCTCTGGGAAGAAGCAAGCAGCAGCGGCTCGTACTATCGCTCGACCGACTCGACAGCACGAACTCGGTTTCAGGGCTAGTCTTTCCGTATGAGGATTAAAGCCTTCAAACCGTCTCATAATACTAAAATATACAGTACGGTCATGGGCAATGGAAACGTGATCACGAAAATATGAATTACAACGCACAAATCGCGCGATTTCTTTACATACTGTCAAATTGATCCGTGGCTTAATTACAGTAACAAAGATGGGAAATGTGGCTTTCCAAATGTAACTATAGCGCTCCAATATTTGACCTACAGAAATGGTATTTTTCAATTTTGCGTGTTCGCATTTCATTTGTTCATGACATGTACATGCGTTGAGCAGAGTCCGTTTTTGCTATTATTTAAAAGAGTAAACAATTTTTCTATCATTTCAAATTTCAGCCGAGCTGTTTAATCTCGATCTTAGTCCGTTGGCGTTCGCACAAACAAACAAACAAACAAACAAAATTCACAGCATATCCGCGGGGTGAATGATGATGAGTGGGGGAAGCTCCTGAGGGGAAATCATCGGTAAAACCGTGACTCTTCAGTGAAAGTTCGCCCACTACATCTGTGTCCGAACGTAACGTCTAGAAAGTCTCGCTTAAACCGCGCGTCGGCACCTTGGGGCTGAGCTCGCCTGATGCGTTTTGCAGACGCCTCACGAGCTCTCACTGCATCGGGGTCTGCCTGCCGATACGCGCGCTTTCTCGCCGCTTCCCGTTCTCTGACGTTTTGGAGATCCTCTTCGCGCCGCAGCCGTGCCGCTTCGCGTACGGCAGGGTCCTCGCGCCGTTGCCGTGACGCTTGGGCCTCTCGTTCTCGAACGCTGGGATCTTGGTGGCGTCGTCGCGCAGCCAGACGACACGCTTCGGCCTCCTGCTCTCGTACGGCAGGATCTTGGCGGCGGCGTCGCGCAGCTTCACGGAGCGCTTCTGCCTCGCGGACTCGCACATCTGCAGCCTTATCCATCGGGCGACTCCGAGCGCGCGCCAACAGCGAACGGATTTTATTACAACGCTCCCCGCCATCTAGTAAACAATCTAAGAACTAAACTAGAGGTGGCTACATACATACGTCGAGGATGGACAGACCCACGCCTTAAGGAGCTTCGCCCCTAAAAACTCCCGGTGCGAGTCACCCGGCACGACCGTCACGCAGTGGCTTTAGCAAAGAAAAATATCTAGCGCACAAGAGCGTGCACCGCGCGAGCAGCGCCCGGCGTCGTCCAGGCTTGCGCGTGCACCATGAGCTTAATTGCACCATAAGAGGAGCTCCTGCCTTGGTCGTCGTGTAGCGACCGGCGTTCCATGGTGCCACAGCGCCGAAGGCGACGAGGACGGCCACCGGAACAGCTGACGAAGAAGTGGACGTCTGCCGAGGCGAGGACGCGCTAAAGGAGTATCTGCCCTACGCTGCTGTGCCGTCGGACTACTACTACGACGACGACGACGAAAGGGATGAGGACGACTGCTGTTGAATAAAACACTGTACATATATCTTAACGGTCTTTGCCTTACAATGCCGTCCAAAACGGCTTTGCATAGCTCGGGTCCGGCTGCTCCCTCTCTTCTGCGGGATCCGCTGTTTTTCCAGCTTTGCATCATTAGTGCAAGCTGCGTCTTTTTTTTTTTTTTTTTGTCCGGTTTTGATACACTGCACACTTAACGCTCGTGCTAAAATGAATACGCTCCCCAAACGGGATCGAAACCCACTTATGAACAGGGACTTTCATCCCCTAGATTCCCGTTCGTGATTAACAGCCGTTTGTCTGTAAGCTACAAACGAAGACAAGAGTTGAATCAGAAGCTTTTATCCCAATAAACAAGTACAGTTAGTACATCAGCATAATAATGCTCGGAAAGCCTCCTCACCCTCCCCACGCCCTCTCCCCACACACGAAAAAAAAAAAAAAAATACACCGCATTCGAGAAAACAATTTCTCTCCCTCCTTCGACGCAGCGGATCCCTAGTCCTAAATCGCCAGGTAACGAGGCCGTGGCACGGAACAGAGCGGGCACTGCAGCATCCTTCCAACTTGAGGCGCCATGTTAATGCTCGCTGCCCGAGCCACGCGCGCAGCGGCGACGGCTAATAGATTGCCCCGCAAAGACAAATGCCGTTGTCAGCTGATTACCTGAAATTGGTTCATCTTTTGCGTTCTCTCTTCGCTTCGCCGGTGGAACTCTCGTGGTTTCCGCGCGTGCAAAAAAAGATGATAGAAAAAATGGCGGCGGTCTTTTACTTTGCGTGAGAAAGCGGCCCTGTTCTCGCAGATGCTTCCGCGGCATGCTTCCGCAATTTGGGGCTATCAATATAAATTATTCGCGGGGCAGCTTCATTACGCCCCGTAATGCCTTCCATCTGTCTCTATTTCTTGTAGAATAAATGGTAAGCTATATCTCTTTGTTATAACAATAGAAAAAAACTCATCGCGTTTGCTTAGAAAATGTATTTAGAAATACTGTGCCCACTTAGAGTTTTTTTTTAGAAGTTAGTTAACTGGTGCATAAGTGGGAACGGTAGAAAGGTATTCGTGTCGTGGTACACTGTAGTCAAAATTTGCAGTCTTCTACTAATTCTCTATGTTGGGGGCAATTTAGTGAGTGAATTTTAGCTGACACCTAAAGTGAGAATTTCTCGTGATGGCACAGACGACTCTCGATTATTCTAGGTTACTTAATTGGAATTTTCGGTTAATTGGAAGTTATGGGATGGTCCGGGCGATTTCGCGTACAATACAATGGACGAAATTTATCGATAATTGAAACCTAGAAACCATTACATCGATTAATTGGAAGCTGTTTCGAATAAAAATCGTTGAGGTGACCGCCCTTTCTCGATCAAATTCCAAATTTTCAATAGCAAGAACAGTGGCGGGTTCTGTATTGATGCCTGTGCCATCGCAACTAAGGCAGCGCACATTTGATAAAGCAGAAGGCCAGTTGACACTCGCGCCAGGGTAGGCATCTTTTTTCTTTCTTTAAGACCCTCAACCTTCTTTGTTACTCACAGCGCCGTATGAGCTGTTTGTGTGATGGGCGCTTCAGGCTTCAATTTTAGCTTAAAGTCTCAACTATCATGGCAATTGGGCCTTATACGCTCGATTTGGCGACGAAAGTCGAGTTTCTGTACTGATTCAAGGTGAGAGACGGGTTGCGGACGAATAACAATGCCGTTATGTGCTTCTTGTATAATTGGAAGTTCCGTTAATTTTGGGGTTTTTGCGCTCCCCGTGGACTTCGTATTAACGGGAGTCGACTCTATGTGGCGATTGTTTTAGCTGAAGTTGATGGCTAGAATTTTGGTAAAAGTTTTGCGAGCGCGCAAAATATTAGCAGTCCTGCAACAGCTTATGGTAAAGAATAGGATTGTGAGAGGCCGTAAATCGACCTTGATACGACCCATAAACGGTCGCTGAGTGCGCGAACGAGTGGATTCAGCTATTCTGTTAGAGTGCAATAGCACTGTTCAGCTACTGTGTTCTCAAAGCGGATATATGGTCAAGGGGGGTGCTACCGCCTCTTTTCCATTACGGCTGCCACAATTTCCGGTGGAAGCCACTCCAATCTTCACTTCGAATCTGAAGGAAACGATTATTTCTGCAATGTAAGTGTTCGCAAAGTACGGGTGCCTTACAAGGGTGCAATTAGGTCCTATGCAATTGCAGTGTAGGGCAAGTTTTCTTTCGTTTTTCCTTTCCTACAACATATGTGAGGCAGCCATTTCGTCGTATTTATTTCCATCTTTATGACAACGTGGCGCAACAGCCCGGCTAGGTACACATGGACGAACTGAACTTCATAATGAAGTTCAGTTTGTCTTGGTCGGTTTGGCTTGTTTGCGATAGATATACCCATTTTGGTGTGTTGCTGGGCACATCCGTACAGGTTCATCTGCTAGCGTCCATGAGGGGCTGGCACGCAGGCAAATTGTTTTAAGTGGGGGGGGGGGGGGGGGGGGGGTGTACTACTTAAAAATCTTTTAAATGACTAGTATACACTAGCCACATGAAAATTATTTCCGGCATGTAGAAATGAAAATGTGGAGATCTTGTTTTTCACAGCTTCGATTGGTGACGTAAGGAAAATGGGGGTCGGGAGGTAAACAATTTCATTAAAATTATTTCTTGTATTTTTCTTCGGCAGCTACATTATTCTGTATTTACTACCCGAAGGGTCAGTTAACCCCGCGTATATTTAAACGGCGCTCAAGAACACAGGACAAATCACTCGGACAGGCAGGAAATTTGAGTGAGAAACATGAGAACTTGCCGCACGGGCGTCAGGACACTATTAGAGCGAAGCTTTCTACGTCTCTCTAATGGCGTCCGGCGAAGTGCAAAACGCACTCCAGGAAACCAAACTTTCTGTGGCGGTGATGATGATCCTGGGGGAAGTAAAAGGCGATTGAAACACGGAGCTTTCTCCACGTCCGACATCCAAATCGGTGCTCCCAAAACGCACAGCACGAATGCCAACTTACACGATTGGTTTCCACAGAGGCACATCAAGTGCCTCCTGAAAAAGAAAAAAAAAAGAAAAATGCTTCCCGTGGTCAGAATCGAACCTGGGTCCCTCGTGTGAGGAAGCCAACGTCTATCCGATTGCGTCATTGTTTTTTTGTTACATGGGAGAATGCGCTCAAACATGACAGTACGAAGACTACATAGTCAAGCAAACAAAAAAAAATGGCCGCGTATCTGCTCCTTTCGTTGGAAATGTCGTCAAACGACGATAGTCTTTGTAGACATTTGCCAAGGAAATTTCCCGCTTTGCTTTCCCGCTCACCTCTCATGCTGTTCCATTTCCGTCGCTCTCATTCCAAGGTAAACACACTAGAGGTTTTCTCAGATTTAAATTTACCGCGTTCCACTGCTACAGGTAGGGTTCCCTGTTGCCAGCGCTGTAGTACGGCGGAGACGCGCGTGAATCTAGGCGGCCGACTTCAAGGTTTATAGAACCGCGTTGCCGTGCTCCACGTGCGTTCCAAGTAGAACGTGTAACCTAGCTTGTGGAACCTTTCTTTTCTGCTGCGGCGTGATTTCTCGTATATCGCCAGGAGGTGGCGCGGGCAACAGCAGGCGGCGGTTTTCTGCAGTAGATGTAGAATATCATTTGCTATCGAAAACCCAAGCACCCTGGAATTTTTTAATAAAGGAACACTGTAAATATCCCTTGTGTACTAATTTCCTGTCTTGTATTTGCGTAATGTCTTGTTCTTGTTCAACAAAGTTGACAAGTATGAACATATAAACCGGGCTTAGACATTTACATTTGGCTGTGAGTACATAAGACTATTGCGCAGTAAGCATTTTACTTTGGCTGGGTGGCTGAATCGAGTTACAGACAGACAGACGGGCAGACAGGCAGACATACAGACAGACCAAAATTTCTGGGTTTAAGTAGCCCAAGAAAGACTATCGTCTTTAAAAATACACTGAAGTTAGAAAAAGCACAAATAAATCAAAATTCAGGCAAACACACACAAGCATTCAAAAGAGGGAACAAGTGAGGTGGTTGGTCAAGCGCATTACACACGCTCTGTACAAATGCCACAGGTTCTCGGAAATAGGACTTTACTGATCTTGGTGGCTCAGCATGCCTATCACATAAGCGGCACCGCCACAGACTGTACGAACCAATCGACACAAACATCTCATAGGGTGGCTCACCAGTATAGCCGAAAGGCAAAAATCGGATTGCGTCATTCCGACACCGTCAAAGCAGTTTGTATTTTTGGCTTTGACTTTGACTCACGTTGCATGGGAGAAAGCTTTTGCGTTTTAACCGTCTTTCTATGAAAGAAAGGGGCGTTGACATTGATAGTTATATTTATCATACTAACTCCTTTTAATGCTGCAGCGCATATACGAGCGGTGCAGGTATTTCTACTTTTTAGACGTTTAAATTGTTGTGCCTTCACTAATATTTTAGTTGGTGGTTTTTTTAAATCCATACACTAACAGTACGTCCTCGCGTCACTTTTGAGTTACCGCTAGAAAATCTCAAAGAAGTGTTTGTGCTCGCGTGCCCGTCATTTATTTCAGCAATTCGCCTTTGAATGAAACTGGTTTAGCTGGAATAGCAGTTAACTAAACTTTATGACGTGAATTTAGTAACGAAAGGCGAACTTGAAGCTCCGCCCTTCCCCCACCCTTTGTTTTTACTGCATTAACACTGAAACGCGGGCTAGTTGGTGGCAATTCATGACTGCAACTCGAGCGCACAAAAATGAGGACTGAACGACCGAACGAGGACACAAAGTGTCTTTTCGTTCAGCCCTCGTTTTTTGTGCGCTCGTTAAAACCATGAATCTTTCGTTTTTGTTACTATCTTATTTGAAGTTTTGTTCGAGATGCCGTAGGCAGCTTTAATTACAGACCAGCATCCACTATATTACCTCACTATTAAGGCAGCGTATAGCATGTCCTCCTTCACTCTCACTTATCTCGCCAACTCGAGCAGGGGACATTCGAGCGCTTGCTGGCTGAAATTTGGCCGGCCACTCAGTCAGGCGCCTTTTACAGAAGTGTGACCTCCACAAACTTCGCCACCCAAAAGGCTGACCATTCGCCTCTGGGGTGACAGAAGCGCCGACTATAGAGGATGGGCGGCGTCGGCAGACCACCACTCAAAGGACAGGAAAATGACGCCCTCTGATATACCGGCCGTTCTTTTTCCCACGTCGGGCACTTCGCCGGGCGTTCCATGCGCAGCTAATGGCTACGCTTTGCTCTTCCCTCTTCCGTGCATGAGCGGCAAGATGAGTGGTGTGTCCACAATTAATAAGCGTTCTCTCCAGGAGTCGACCTAGCCGCGAGCGGACGTGTATACCTGCGCGCGGACGTCGTACGCTCACGAAACCAGCAATCTCGGCTGGTACACCGGTGAGACAACAGATCATGCCGGAGAAGGCGCCATGGGTGGGCTGCCATCCAACCGACCGCAGCGCTTTGCAAGGTTCAGGAGCCATTGCGCGCGAGTCTTGGCGTACGTGTTTGTGTAGTGGTTTGTTTTTGAATCTTTTTTGAAATTGCGCTCTTGGCGCCCGAGCGTCCACCTGCTGCAGGATTTAGCTTCTGGAACAAAAATGTCGAGACGGGAGGCGGGAAACTAATGCGCGTAACCGTGCGCAGTTTCCGCCTCCACGCAGTTGGCGGCAAACGATGTACTCAGGCCGGTAGCTGAGCCGCAACGTCAGTGTACATAACGCGTGCTGCGCTGTGCTTTGCGACGAGCTGCGCGGTAAACTGCAAAAAAAATCCCGCCTTAGTGTTCGAAATTTGATACGAAGCCATTTGAAAATGACTTGGGAACGGGGTCGACCCCTGCTCTGATATTCTTCAAACAGAAGTCGGATGTCAGAACGTGCTTTCAAGACACTCAAATCGGCCTATGTTTATAGATCATCAGGGCAATTTTTTTTTCTTTCATGGTAGTCGTAGCTTCAGCTGATGCAAACAGAACTTCCGCTGTCTACATATATTGTTGTTCATGTATGAAGCAAACCTTTTTCTACATTAGTACGCTCTAAACCTTGTTCACCATTGTATATACCAGAACGAAAGATTTCAGTAATCCAACAGTTATCAGTACGCTACCTAGTATTCCTTTCTGGAGCTTTCTTGACATCAATTTGACAGACTCCAGAAGCAGTATGATCAGTTACAGAGCGAAGATAACTCAGTGCTTTCGGAAATTCTCTGCCTGAAACACCGCGAAGCATGGATTCCGGATTTTATGGTGTAAATAACAAAAAAAAAAAAAAGAAACTGACGATTGAAGTAAAACTTGAAGAGCTACTACTGCAGCATCTGTCACACAAGCAGAAGTCCCCTCCTGTGTCCTTTCGAGTGGAGCAAAGAAAGTACGCCGACAACACGGGCGTCTTCAAGCAAGTGCCCCATAGCCTTGGCAAAGGGCCAGTCGGGCGCAAGTGACAGCACGCTAAAAGCTTCCACGTCGCGTTGCCCGCTCTCGGACAGCCTCAAACTATATAGAAGCATAAATCGAGCTAAACGCGGCGTCCAGAACACTGTGTATACTCTCGTCGAAGCAAGGCCCGTACTCAACTCGTATCAAGAAGACACACTTCTTGGTGTCCTCCGGTCCTCCACATTGTTTCCGCAGTGGTGGCTCCGAATACAAGCGATTGAAGCACTTTCGTCCACACGGCCCACAACGGAGCATCCAGGCTCACACGAAGGCTCTCGTGTCCACGGCCCCTCCGCGCTAACACAAGCTGGGAGAACTCGTCGGCGACTCGCGGCCTGAGAAGCGCGCTTCGGCCGCCGAAGATTTCCCAACCCCCCGCCCTTCGCCTGGGACCAGTCAGGGGAGCCGGGTCGGAAGGCAATCCATTGTTGCGCGCTTCGGGGCGATCGGCTGCTTTGGGGGTTCTTATTCCTTGCAGTTGCAACCCCTGGCTAACCTGGGCGACCAGCTTGGTTCCGCCAGAGGGGAAGGGTCTTGGAGTCTGCCTTGGACTCTCCTCGTGTGGGGACAGGTGGCGGTCGACTCGTCGACCCCGGCCTGCCTTTCCTCCGAGTGTTACGTAGTCTACGGTGGAAGGCGCTTTCTTTTTCTGGTGGATTTGCATATCCTTTTTCGCCGTCCGCGCTAGTATCCAATGGGAAAAAGACGCGGAAAGAAAACCTTGTGACGCCTGTGTTACCTGTACATCCGTGCCCGAAAAAAAAAAGAAGGAACGGGCAGCGTGGCAAAATAAGAGAGGGGGTTGAGGAAGGCGGCTATTCATTGACGCAAAATAAGAAAACACAACTGGCAGGATATAAAGCCTGCTTGCTATTTTTTTACGTGTAGTTTCTCGTGCAATTTTTTTTTTTCACTTTATTTGTAATTTCTTCGCTGCTCTGGAGCTTTTTTTGAAACCGTGTGTGGGGGGCAGGTATTGAATGCTATAGAAGCGTCCCCCAGCTATACCGCTAGACGATTTGCCAGACCTTTTATGCTCAACCCCCCCCCCCCTTTCACCCTCCCCATTTTTTTCTTGTTTTTTTTTTATGTACGCTCCGTAAAAGCATGACATTGAAGTAGCTACAGTAAGCGTTGGTACTATAATTTGCATATTTCTTTTTGCAAGTTTAAAAACACCACTATTAAAAATACAAGTTCGCGTAGCCTACAGGTATTCGCAGACAGTGCGTGTTATGGGGAAGGAGTAAGAAAAAAAAGTGTTCACATTCTCAAAATAATCTGAAAAGCTAGAGAGTCGCATAAAAAAGCTATCCGACACAAGCGGTGGGGAGTACAATATAAAGCGCACCTCTCCACCCCCCCCCCCTTCCCTTTTTTTTTTGGCCCCAGGGTTGTGTGCAGGGGATGGGCGGAGGCAAAAAAAAAAAAAAGACGGTGTGCGCGACAACGCCCATTGAAGCACAGCGCGAGCGGCATATACCTCGTCGTCCGACCTCCTTGAGAAAGTTGGCCAATTTTTGGTCTTCCTAAGCGTGCATAATACAGTTTCGATTCTCTCCGTGCACGCACGGCTGACGGCGGCGCGCGAGGGGAAATAAAGATATCATCCCGGCGACGCGTCCCATACGCTCCCCGTACGCAGTAGTGTGACAGCGTCTGTCTCTCGAGAATGCGCACAATCGGAACGCGATTTTTCATTCCATTTGTCCCGGTGCTGTACGGAGGGTCGAAGGCGAAAGTGGCTGCGCTGTGTCTTGCTAGCTCTGCCTCGCTGCCTTTCGGGCTCCCGTCTGCAGGCGTATACGCACGTGCAACGCTCCGTATTGGTCCCGTCCGTTGCCACCGGAACTGGAACCATGCGGCAGGTATAAACAGGCAACCGGCTACAGACAGCGTGCGACGACGTGCTCGGTTCAACCGTGGAAACTCGTCTGTCGCGATGCGCTATTATTCACAACTACGCGGCGGGGGAATACGTCTTATTCGGCGTCCCTCTGGAGAACGGATGTGCCTGCGACTGGAGGCAGCTCGGCTTGACTTTTCGTCCGGTTTCACGCACACATGCGCGTAGTCGATGCTTTATTCTTAGTTGCCTTTTTTTAGTACTTTCACGTGACGGTGACTTCTCATTCACCGTAATACTTCGCGATAGCTAGCAGGCAATACGAACTGCGGCCAAGGACTCAGGAGCGTGAGAAGTGATGTCCTGTTCCCGATGCTTGTTGCACATGCGTGCTTGGAGCAGAAAAAAAAAAAAAGGAGGGGGGGAGGGTGTAGTGAGGGAGCTGTCCACACAACAGGGCACATGCGGAACAACTGTGCGCGTTGCACAATCAAGGAAAAAGCGAGCGGAAACAAGCATCTTATCGCTTTTATGCTGCACGCGATAGCTGACCCGTGGGCGTAAGACTCGGCCCATCCCATCTTTTTTGTCATTTTGTACAGGTGGGAAGTCATACAGCGGTCTATCGGTGCATTCCCGGCGAATGCGCGATGACCATGGCGGTGTGCTGAGAAAGACGAAATTGAATTCTCAAGTTTCGGGGTTCCAGGGGACAAACCGTGAAATTGGATACATATGCACGAAGAGTAATGAAAGAAACTTTAGCGCCTTCCCGATGCGTGTCTCACGGGCAACTTGACTGGCCACATGGCGCTGGCCGGGTAGACGAGAGAGGGCTCTGACCTTGAGTTTCTTTTGCGTGGAC
The DNA here is from genome assembly GCF_048455015.1 of Haemaphysalis longicornis. NCBI lineage: Eukaryota > Metazoa > Arthropoda > Arachnida > Ixodida > Ixodidae > Haemaphysalis > Haemaphysalis longicornis. The sequence goes on along the minus strand of NW_027526361.1, from coordinate 71,012,976 downwards.
CTGCGAATGGAAGACGGGTGTAGCATATGGAAACCTGGGTGCCGTTCGTTGGTGGTATAGCGGGAGGCGAAGCCGAACGCGTTAAGTTTCGGCAGTCAATTTATGCATATTTGTCAGACGTGGTTTGACGTCCCCAACGTCCGTTACTTTAAGCGTGAAAAATCTCTAGTTTCTCCGCAGCCCGCGCACATCATAAACAAAGAAGTCCAAAATTTATTACCGTATACGTAGTTTAGGAGTGTTGTACGCCGTATGTAGTATGCATGTACAGATATGTGACCTGCCTTGCCGTGTATGCGATATAATTGTGGCCACAATTGCCTCGCTTTTCCGGCATATGCCAGTGACTGTCGCCATGTTGCCTTGCTGTATCTATATATATGGCCGTACCGGGGATACCTATGCATTCTTCTTAGCCATATGTACCAGGGTTTATTTGGCCAAATGATGTATTTGCACCACATGTGGCTATTTGCATCCCTGTTTGGCGAAACATGGCCCTGTATCTGCTGTGATACATTTATGTGTCCTCTATAAATGATATATTCAACATATATTACGTTTACGTGCGCAGTGATCGTTATCCCTCACATTTGCAATTACCAACATGACAAAATGTTAAGAGCTATTGAGGAAGGCGAAAGGTCGTAAATTTTTGTCTTAACTGCCAAAAATTTACATGCCCGGCATGTAAATTTTCTTAAATATAGCTGCTTTTATAATAGTAGCTAATTTTATTTCATGGGCCAATGGCGTTTTAACTGAACGTGTATTCAATCCCAATTGGAGTACTTAGAGAAATGAAACAAAAAGAAGTTCTTCGCCCAATTCAGGAATGATTTCGTTCGCCCGTGTGTCTGGAGTGGGTGGAATGAAATATTACATACAACTATCAATATCACCAGCTTTGATGATCAGGTTAATACTACAAACTTGGTCATACCCGTCACCGCCAAGCTCCAGGCTGCCGCGTAGCGCTTCGCATACAAGTCATTAGCAAGTTCTTCCGCACGATCGCAAACAATAAAGCGAGGAGCAAGAAGGGGAACCGTACCCACTAGTTGGAGCTTAACGTTCCCAAAGTGAAACAACACTCGTTCGCCGGCGACGTTGCGACGTTGAAGAGAACGCTGTTCGAAAAAAAAAAAAAAAGAATCACGAGCAGAGTTGGAACAATGGGGATTTTGGTGCAGAGACAAAAAGGATGAATTGAAACAGGAGCTGTACTTCTAAGAGGTGCCCAAAGGTGCCCAGGTCGCGACCGAAAGCCAAATTGAAACAAGGCGTATTATTCCTCGCCCTTCATTCTTCCTCTCGCTAGCCGACGACGCATAGAACGCGCCGGGCAGGTGAAAGCCGACGACGGTTCAAGACGGGTGCGGGAAGAGGCATAAAATTTTCACGCCGCAGAAGCTACCGTTGCTACTACTGCAGTGCGGAGCCACGCACTCACTAACAAGAGAAGAAACAATGGAGGAAACGGAGAGACGGAGGGGCACTCGGAGGTGAGCCGACCCGGAGATGAATTAATCTTGCCGTCTTTGCATAATTCAAAGGCTGCGCGCATATTTCACCACCGCGCACGCGCGCCCGGGGCCGAGCGGCCGCTGCCGGCCATTGCTTCTGGAACATCCCTCTCACCTCTCCCATTCCTCTACTTCCTTTATCTTTCTTCGCGCTACGTTCTGTGCTTCGCGCGAGAATTTTTTACCGTTGTTCGCGTGCAGGTTGGAGAAAAAAGCGGCGAGGTCTTCTGGCAGCGGGACTCAAAACGTATTAGCGCTCGCGGGACGTAGGGGGCAGAAAAAAAAAATGAGAATTTATATCCGCGCCTCTAAATTATGCCTGCAGCGTGAGGGAAAGGTTGAAGGTGGAGGAGGAGGAGGAGGAGGGCGAGGAGGAGGAGGACGGGGGACATCAGTGCGGATCTGCTCGCCTTTACTTCGCATCTTTTGTTCCTGCGCGAGCACCCACGCAGGGTTGCGCCTCGCGTTGAAAGCCCAAAAGAAGAAGCGCGAAAACGAAAACGCGACGTAGGAGACGGCAACGAGAGAGGAAGCCTGTTCTTAACGTTGTGCACCGAAAAACAGTTACAGGCGCGCGTTTTGTAGATTTCATTCGGCCCCGCGAGCCTCGGCTGCGCTGCGTAGCGTCTGCGAGAACGCTGCGCAGAGGGCGCGCGTGTGCGCGAGCGAGCGTTTCTGGAAAACCGTAAAATTTTAATTAAAACCGAGGCCGAGCCCGGGCTGCTCCTCGGAGGGGTAATCAGTTAGCCCTCGCGAATGCAGGCGAGCCCAACGAGCTTCTCCGGCGAGCAGGCCGCGCTCCCAAAACACAGCAGCAGTCGCGGCCAGAAGCAAAAGGAAGCGAGAATGATGGCGGATCCGAAAGAAACGCCGCTGCGAGCGAGGAGAAGGTATATGCGCGCTTGGCGAGGCTCAGGCGCGGGCATAAATTTGAAACCCGCTCGTTTATACAAAAGGAACGCCGAGCGCGCACCTATGCGAGTAATCTATTCTCGGTGCGCGCCCGTGTCTGGCGGAGAAGCCCACCGTGCAGGCATGGCGCGCGTTTCCGTAATTCTGGCGTGGGCGCCTGGAGTGCGGTGGCGGCTTCCACAGGGTTAATCCTCACGCCATCTCGGCACGCCTGTCTTAAAGCGAGAAACACTGCGGTCGGGAAGTCTCGCTGCGGAGTATAATAAAAAAAGAGATGCACCAAGGGTAACAGCAAAGCGCTAATTATTCGCATCGTATGTGTGTTTTTTTTTGTTTTTTTTTTTTGCGTGGACACTGCTCTGCACTCTTGCAAGCGTTCCAATGATTTCGACTGAAGACTGAAACGAGGCCTCAGTGGTGATTAACCACAATGCGTTCCCTAGTGCGCAGGCGCAGGACCAGTATAGTGCGCAGGACCAGTATTGTGTTGTTTTTACCGGTGGTGTTTATTCGTAAAGCAGCGTTGCACCAATTAGCCAATGTCCTTGCGCCCGTAAAGTACTGGTAAGCTGAGGGGGATTGTGGAAAACCAGAAATACCGTATAGTAACATCTAGGAGTTCTTCGCATGTCTTCTTTCGAAAAAGGCCCTGCAGTAAGAGAATTTTCTAAAGTGCGGGAAGCGGGTACTTGTTTAACATGTTAATGCGCCCGCCTGCATTTCATTCTAGAATAAGGAGCGCGATCAAGGGGGATCATCACATCGACTGTAATACAATTTCTTCTAGGTAACAGTGAGATAAAAGTCATGCGTTCCTCATAACAGGCGGCTCCATTCCATTGAGAACGACACTTTGTGTAACACTTCACCGCATTGTGAATGAGTATTGCTCACAAGTATACTAAGGCCGTTCTTTGTTTTTCTCCACAAGTTTGGACGAATGATTTCCTTCGATGGTCTAGACCGAACGCATGCGTACGTTCGGTCCCATGCGTAATGGATTTACAAATGCGTCTTAATTTGTTCATTGGCTAGACAGTGCCTTCAGACACCCCTTGAGAGCCCATAAAGCGGTCAACGCAAGGTCGTATGGCCCCAATAGGTTGTCATGATTAAATATCAGCGCGAAAAAAAAAAAACGCGACAAAAAAAAAAACGAGAAGTAGACAGGACAGCGCTGCAATGGATGTAAAGTAAAGGCCGATGCTCTCAAGCACGGGCTTTTAGTCGGCAGCTTCCATAGAAGCCGTACTTCTTATAAAGCTAAAAGAACCACTCCTCACATTCCTTCTCTCCCTCCTTCACCCCCCCCCCTCCACACACACACACACTCCCATGCAAACCATGCGTATTTTGAGCGACAGAGGTTCAACATTAGAGGTCATATTTCCAAAGCCCCAGTATGCGCCGCTTGATTTCTGTCAAAATGAAGAACTACAACAAACACAAAGGAGGGAAAAGGTGTTTTTTTTTTTTATTGTGCAGATTGATGTAATCTGCGGTTGACAACCCGCCTCTCATCCAGCTTAGTAATTTTTAAAACTACGCGGGGCCGATTTGCACTGCGTGAGCTATTCGTCTGTTCGGACAAGATCTTAGGACAACGGCGGCGAGGTGTCATCGCCAAGCCCGCCGCTTGCACGGTACAGGATGAAACAATCGTGGAAAAAAAAAAAAAAAAAACAGATGGAAGTTTTCAGTCCCTGTCCTATCAGGAGCAGCGAAAGACGAATGGCCTTTCCATCGCAGAGTTATCCGTCTTAGCTGGCACCCACCGCGCGTACGCGTACCCATATATAGCCCCTTCGCTAATCAACATACGCTCCCGGCGCGTCGTCCTCATCAGCAATGCCGGCGCCGTATACAAGCACCGCAGGCCCGTATAATCTGCCTGCCTCCCTCCCTCCCGTCTCGAGTTTCGGAAGTTGCGAACACACTATTCTCCAGTAAACAGCAGCCGTTCGCATAAATCGAAGGCAGCCCGGCCCACGCCGAGGAAACTCTATCTCTCATCACTTCGGCGCCCGCACCACTCCGCACTTCGTCGTCTCTTGCCTCCCTCAAGGCGGCATCTCTCGGTACGTGCGGCCGAAATTTATGACGTAGATGCGCACCTGTCTTCATTCCCCTCTGGCGGCGGCGGCTTCGGCTTCGGCTTTCGTCTTCGCATGCCTGCCATCCAATAGATATATGCTCTCGCCCTCTTTTTTACTCATCTTTATTTTCCCCTGTCGTCGGGCAGGAGGCTCGGGCACTACTCTGGAAAAACTTGCTGGTGCATAAGAAAGGGGATGGGGAGATGTTCTGCAGCGCAGCGGATGATTACTGCTCGGCGTGCGGATATTGGAATGGGGGGCTGTGCCTTCTAGTTTTTCTGATCCACGCCCGGGCCCTCAACCAATTTTCTTTCGCTTTACTTTTTAGAGTTTTAAAGCAGAAATTCCGCGCGCAAACTCATCGCAGCAGAAGAGGGGGCGCACTCGGAGTTCTACCTTGCGTGAAAAATGGCCGAACGCGGTGAAGTAAGCGGTACGGTATATTTGTCGAGATAAAGATTGCACCTGGAAGTATATTCAGTAAACATTAAAAATTGAAATATTAAGCCATCTATGTCATTATTAAGTTGTTGTTCGTGTTTGAAATAGTTCTAATCTGCACACAAACAATGTGAACATTCGGAAGGCACGAAATTGTTATGCTTTTTCCAGGAACTTTTGTTCTCGGTTATCGCAAATTTTCGATTCACGCTTGAAAATTTAGTTTAACCCTGGGCGTCCTTTTAAGAATCAGAACATTTCTTCCCTGACTACGGGAAACAGAGAAAACCACGAAAAAAAAAAAAACGCTGATGGGGAGATTCCATTGAGAAACATTTTTTTTTTTTTTTGCAGACTCGACATTTACGTATTGTTCAGCGGTTTAATTAAGGTCGACAAAGTCACTAATAATATGTTCCTGCCTTTATTAAACTCTGCTAATCAAGGCACGCGGCGCGTTCGACCCGCCGTGCTTCCGAAGAATTCCCAAATTCATTAGCCTATCTTCGCTGCCCCGGAAACGCTTCGGAGGCGAAGCGTATGAAAGGACTAGTAGCGCCCTTCGCTCCACTCTGTTCGTAACGGATGGAGGTGGATTCTTTTGTACGGGAGAAAGAACTCCTTTGTTCCATCGGACGCTGGCACTCTTTTGTTTTCCGTACAATTTTTGTGCTTCTGTTCTCCACTGCGCCCGCTCTCATGTACAATTACTTTTCCTTTATCTCCATTTTTCTTTTTTTTTTTTTCTCTCGGTGAGCGATCCATATACAAGGGCTCTAATGATGGAGCTGATCTTTTTTGTTTGTTTGGTTCCCCCAGAATGAATCTGCGCAGCGCAGCACGCTGATATCGACCGCGGGAAACATGCCAGAGGACAGTAACAATACTAGGCTGTTTTTTTTACGTGCTCACCAAAGCGACGGAAATAGAAGCTTTTACTCGTTACTTACTCTATCAAAGCAGTGCTGTTGTCAGTTACCAGTGGACGTCATTCCAGCTTTGGTGCTCCCTAGAAGTGAAATTGATTGACGCCACAAAACTATGCTTGTTCCGTTCGAATGTTTTCCTTGCACACATGGTTAAAAACCTCGTCTTCCTAAGACGCTGTTCGGAAATGGCATCTCGCAAAATTACTGGCGTTCCCCGTTGTAGCGTGCATCGGTTTCAACTCGATCTATGTGCACGGGACGCCCTACGTACTATAAAGTTCAACTCGGATACAGCCAGTTTCGGTCGGCTGGAACGCTGTATTCTTTCGGTGGTAGTGCGGGCAACAATTCCGTCAACTCAAGTGAACCCAATCAAATATAAGTACAAGATCTCAAAACGATAAGCATTCCTGCACTCTACCACTCAACTATCCAACTTTGCCGAACGCGCGACTTCAATGCGCGTCGATTGCCACTCGGTGTTTTGCTTCAAGCAGTCTTCACTGCGTGGCACGGACGCTGAGCGGCCGGAGGATGAAAGTGGCTCTGCTAACAGCCTCGAGAGTTTGCTCTGCACTCGGCCGTCACTTAGCGCAGGGCACGTTGCAAGTACAACCTCCTCGGGAGGAACGAACACGGCACAAGTGCTGCACCTTGAGGGGCCTGTTGTACTCGTGACAACACTGTGGGCTGCCGCGCTGCTGATAAAGCACGGACGTGAGGCGACGCGGAGCCGATACTCAGCTGCTAGAAAACGCTCCCTACAGTTAGTTGCGCGGGCCTGTGACGACGTGACTCACAATCCAAGTGGAGGTGGTCGTTTTTCTTCACTTCCTCTGGGTGCAGAGCCGGTGCGCAAACACGACTTTTCTTTGCGAAGAGAACAGTGTAGGGAACCGTGACGACTTCCAAGTCACGCGTTCCGCTCTGTGCGCCGGTTGACGAAGATGGCGTCTGGGTCTTCTGTTTGAACACGTTTCTTTGGCATTAGACGGGAACAGCGGGCGGAACTAGTGTTATTTACTAAGGTAAAAAGGAAGTGGCAGTAAACGTATTAGCGACGGAAATTACTTTTTTTATACGTTCGGGTGTAATGGTCACAGGCCTTCACTGTGTAAACCACGCTCTTGATGGCCGAATGCCACTGCAATCACGGTACAATAACAGCTAGGAATTTTTAGACTGCATCTGCCTTGGCGAAATCGCCGCCTCGTTTCGTCAGAATGGAAGCCAAGCTCGTAGCTGCAATCCAAACTACCTTGTTCATCGGTGAATCAATCGTCAGATGCAAGGGACACTGCTACCTGCCCCAGAAACTCACTCACTCACTCACTCACTCACTCACTCACTCACTCACTCACTCACTCACTCACTCACTCACTCACTCACTCACTCACTCACTCACTCACTCACTCACTCACTCACTCACTCACTCACTCACTCACTCACTCACTCACTCACTCACTCACTCACTCACTCACTCACTCACTCACTCACTCACTCACTCACTCACTCACTCACTCACTCACTCACTCACTCACTCACTCACTCACTCACTCACTCACTCACTCACTCACTCACTCACTCACTCACTCACTCACTCACTCACTCACTCACTCACTCACTCACTCACTCACTCACTCACTCACTCAAGGGACACTTCAGGCTTGGCCGCAACTATAAGAAATGCAAAAGAAAAACAAAATCATAAGCAGTTCCACTCTGGGAAGGGGAGGACCAGTGCAGCTGGATTTTGGACTGCACGGGGCCTCCATTTTACGGCTGCAGAAGGGAGGTGAAATTCCAAATGGGTAACGGCAACTTGTCTTGACGACGGGACCGCCACGACGATAAACAGGAAATTGCATAAGCAAGCGCTTGGAGCGCTAACAATGAGAGGGGGGCGTGAACGTATGCCCACACGGGTCGCGAACTGGCTAATCTATTATAAGCCCTTTGTATGTAGAGAGCCCACTGACTTTGGAATCGTGCCTATTGCTAGCTGAACTATTCAAAATGCATAAATGCTACTAGTGATAATAAGTATAAGCTTGGGATCCACACGATGTTTTGAACGGCGTGCGACTTTGTGACCGCAAGGCAATGGCACATGCACCCAGACGCTCGTCCTCCCCGCTGCTGGAGCTTGAATTTGCCTCGAATGAGGCACGAGACGGGACCAGACTGTGCCTTTAAATCACGGATATTAATATGCGCTGAACCCTAGACATAAACAGACATAAACAGCTTCATGAAATTACAGCAATTTTAATCTCACCCGCTATCACCATATTTAAATCACGGTTATGCTGCTAAGCTGTCATCGCCGTGCTTGAACTGCCGCCCAGCGGGAAAGCAAGCGCACTGTTTAGCCTGGCGGCACTCCGGCCACGCATGTTCCACCAGTTGCCCCTTGTATTGGCAACTGTCCTCGTCAAATATTGTCGCTACAATAGCAAAATATTCCAGCTGGGAAGTACGCTTTGTGTCTTCATCCAGGAGTTGAGGCGTGAGCAAGCACGGTATCAGCGCCAAGGCACAGTTGTAACCGTAGTAACGCCTTCGAGCACCTGCAGCCCCGACATTCCGTCCCAACATAGTCACAAGCTCGGCACTTCCGGCATGGTTCAGAACGTTGATCAATCGGCGTGGTCGTATAGTCCGAGCATCGCGTCTAACTGAACTACAGAGATACAAAATCACGCTTAGTAACGAAAGCGACGCGCAAAATTTATCTTGTGAAAACGTTCTTACAGTACGAAAATTTAAAAAATACACTTTTAGGTCCGGTGGGGCTCGAATCCATGCCGTCGCCATGAAAACCTTGAACTCTACCGTAGTTGCAGCCACAGAGGCCTAACGGTGGGCTCCTGAAATCAGTTTTTGTGGAGTATAGCGGGGGTGTTCAAAGCGAATTAGTAGATGGCGCCAGGTTATACAGGAAACGTCTTCTTTTACCAACAGGGGTACAGAATTTCGCTCCGCAGCCTCGCGGGTGCACCATTTTCTTCGCAGTGTTTGTCTTTAAATTTTCTTAATTTTCCCTTTGAGTATCCGAACCATTTATAATTAAGCTTAGTCATTACACTCAAACATTCAACCACAGTCGGTTGTTGTATGTCCGCGACTATCCATTTGCTCACTCTCCCGGAGGACTTGACCTGGCAACATCAGTTGGACAGGGAGGCCAACCGTGACCAAAGAACTCATCAGGGGCAGCTGGGATGAGGGGACGTGGCCGGCGGTCACTCGACATAACGCTGCCCGCGAGAGATGCCAGAGGAGAGCGGCTGACCCAGCTGGGAAGTGGGATGAAGGGACGTGGGGGAAAGAGGGACGGGGTTACAATGCAAATACTGTTTTCATGCGGATCACGCAGCAGGCTGGCATGCTGTCGCCATGGACACGCCACAAATCTGCCCCTCTTTGCCACGCCGACTCGAGTGGAACCCAGCCCGTGTGCGCGTAACCAAGAAGAATGAGCAGCCACGCCGTTTGGCTCCCGCAATCCTTTTGCGAGTGTGTTTGTGTGTGTACGGACGCCCCGAAGCCCACCGAGGTTCTGAGGGCAGGAATAAGAGCGACGAGTTGACGCTGACTTAAGACAAGCGAGCGGTTCGGGGTGGAGGGGGGATTCCCCTTTTATGATAATCGCGAGATGTCGTCGTCGTCGTCGTCTCCAGCGCTAGCTGGCCGCGGGAGTCTTTGTCATGTGGGATGCCCTCCCGGCATCCCCCCGCTGGCTGCATTATACATCTATGGAGGAATAATGCAACGGGGTATTCCGTGCGCAAGTGTCGCATCTGCGGCTGATGGCGGCAAACCTCTGGGCGGATTCCGGGATTACACCCCTCTTCGTTTCGCGCTCCCGCTGCAAGTGCGCGCCTTCGGGCTGTCTTGGGACGCGGTGCGTGCCAATTGTGCCTCGTTTCCCTCGGCCCGTTGTTTGCTACAGCTGAGGAGGACGGGGAGTTTCCTGGCCGGCCGTGGGCAGATACATCCCGCCGGCTTTTTTGTCCCTCGACGCATCGTTATGCGTGTCGTCCGCGACTACGTGACCCGTGTAGCGATATCTCGAGGTTCAAAGAGTTCGCCGAGAAGGAGGAGTCGAGGGTGATCGACGAGAAATGAAACTGGGAATTTCGAGGCGGGAATGGGCGGCGTGCTCCGAGCAGGAAAACATTTGCAACGATACTAGACTCTTCTTTTCTTCAGTATGTTCGGCTGGTCGTCAATTTATGGGAAGTCGTTCGTTTTGCTGGCGTCAACGCTGGGAGTTATAAAAGGACATCGCGGTTACCAACAGTGCTCGTAGAAATGTGTCAGAATAGCAGACGATGGACACTAATGGGAATAATATGTGTGAGCGTATGGCCCTGTCTTTTGAAGATCCACGTTTCGGTGTAGGAAGCCTGTCAATCAAGGGCTCGCACCTTCGGAAAAGGAATATGCTGGTGTTTCAAGCTTAGCACAGTGTTTGATACACTCAAAGTAACGCAGACGTGCTAAGATGTAATTATCAACGCTGAATAAAACGGCTAGTGAACTCAACCATTTAAGTACGTCAATATTTCAATCAATCAATCAATCAATCAATCAATCAATCAATCAATCAATCAATCAATCAATCAATCAATCAATCAATCAATCAATCAATCAATCAATCAATCAGTCAATCAATCAATCAATCAATCAATCAATCAATCAATCAATCAATCAATCAATCAATCAATCAATCAATCAATCAATCAATCAATCAATCAATCAATCAATCAATCAATCAATCAATCAATCAATCAATAGATCGATTGAAAGATCGATCGATCAATGATCAATCATCAATCATCAATCAACAATCAAAAATGGAAGCTGTACGCAACCTTCACGACCATAACAAAAGTTTAAGTCTACGACTGCAGCCGATTTGCTTCTTTACTCCATCATTTCTGCTATCAGGGTGAACTTCCTTCAGTTTTTAGAAAGGATTATCATTGGAAATCAACTTAGAGGGGCGTACGCTATGACGTGTCTTTCTCGTTCCGAGCAAGTGTTACCAAGATTACGGCGAACGCTGAAGATTTTTTTTTTGCCAATCTTTGCCAATCCTAATTAGTAGGTTGGCTTGCAACCTTGGCTTGCAAACATGCGCAGGGGACGCTGGGCGGTCACCGCAAGTCCCGCGCTCACGGGCGCACGCTCGGAAATTTCTTGGTATTTTTAACTGCACACACGAAAAATTACGACTTGCTAAACAGCTTTTCTGTTAATTAAAACACTCGCCATGAATACGCTGGCGTTTCAAGCCATCGGCAGCAAAGACAGCGATGCTATAGGCTACATCGCTCTGCCGGACTGTGAAGCCTCAGTCGAGACCACAGAGGAAAAGAATGCCGTGCGAGCAAGAAAGCTTGATGGTAGGCAACACCCTGCTGCAGGCGGGAGCATTACAAGACCGTAGTCTGCTGCCGCACATAATCAAGCCGCCCTTTCAACCCTTCTCCAGCCCTATGACATGCATTCACGGCAGTGAAATGGCTTTCAGATTTACGGGCTGGCGTGTATGCCCTAACAATGGATGTTGTCGTCGCGTGTGTATGAAGCCCAGCTATAAAAGGGGGCACAGCGCCAAGAATGACGTCAGCGGCACGGCTGTCACGGCGGAATGATGTCTAAGTTTGTATAATGGGATACATGTTTAGATAAACACTTAAACAATGAGTGAATAATTACATTACCAATGACGGCAGAAATAAAAGAAAGTACGCTCACGCTAATCCAGTACCATGTATAAGGCAAAATAAAGTTGAATTGTTTTCATTCATTAGGTTTGAAAAGACGAGTCCACTTCATGAGAAGATCTTCCATTTTATTTTACTTTGACGTAATGCCTAATTCTACACACGATACCATTTACACCTATAACTTCCACTTTCTAGGCATGATGATATACATATAGTTATCTTATTGTGAGCCTGTCATTCAAAGTACTGTGCACAAGCTTTTCTTATTTTCACAACAGCTCCGCACATAAACAAGAGATTTCACTGCTCTTCGACCGCCTCTTAACAAAGGAGAAACGACAATCAGAATAGTTGGGAGGACCCAATATAACGGCGTTTAAAACTTCTTCCTTATCGAGGGAAGCATCATAATATGATTACCTATTTACGCAGCCCACGCTTGGCAGCTATCCGATCGATTTCTTCAACGCTAAGGACTTTAAGGTACACGCGTCGCTAACGGCCTCTTGGACATTCTGTTGTACGGAAAACCCTCCATTTTTCCGCTTCAGCGCCCATAAACAAACGGAGTACGCAAAACATTCGTTCTTTCTTCTTCCTTCCTGCGTGTGTATACATATCAGGACGAGTGATGCGCCCCAGTTCAAAGTTGCTCGCATTTATCTGTCCGCCCAAAGCGGCCCGTCCTGCAGGCGCAATTTCTCAAACGCGCCGACTTAAACCAACGCGCACACTCGCGAACCCAACCAAACCTCCTTCGCCCAACACATATAGTCTCGCGGACAATCCTTCAAGCCCTGTTCGAAGACAAATGCGCGCCGAGCGCCAGCTCCAGCTCTCTCGATATAGAAGCCGGGAGAAAATGACGCCCCTTCTTACAGCAAAAACACGCCTCTCGCAGAAAACGGAAGGCAATCGATCGCGACAGCTCTGCGCAGTGTCCTTCGTTCGCCCGTGGCCTCTTCCTCCCGCCCTCTCGACGTCCTCTTTTCCCGCGGCTGTTCCCTCAGCCCTTCCTCGTCTTCCCCGTTTCTACTCCCGGGAAAACTGCCAAAACTTTTCCTGCACACTCGTCCGCGAGGCAACCAGCCGGGACGCCATATTTCATATCGACATGGAGAAGCCAACAAGCAGTGCGAAAACGTCTCCTCGAAGGCAGCGCGAGCCGGAAAGGACAGAAGTAAAGAGCAAGTCGAGGGGGCGCCCGCGAGACGAAGGCTTGCCGGCTGTCAGCTGGCGAGCTTCGGCCGCGCGCCTAACACTGCGCCGGGGCCCCCAATCCCTCAGCCGGCGCTGTTCCCTCTTGCTCTGATTTGAGGAGCCGAACGTGGATGGTGAAGGGTGCGGACGAGGCGGAAGAGGAGAGAGTACATGCGTTGGAGGAAGGCTTCGGGAAAGGTCTCCGAGCCGAGTCGTTCTACTGGACACAGAGAAAAACACAGCGACACTACGGTGGCTGCACACGCTAGAAGGGAGGGAGGTACGCCCTGGGAGTCCCAGGAACAGGTCGAGAGCCCGAGCCTTGTTCCTTCCAGCCGAGTAATGCGACGTCCCCTCCACCTTCCCTTCCTGCACAAGCTGGAACGCGCGCCGGTATTCCTTTTTCCCGATCGGCCGGCCCTCCCCTCTTCCCCAATCATCAGCCTTCCTCTGGAAAACTCGTACAAACTCGGGGTATCGCAATCAAACTTAACTACGAAACACCTGCGCCTATGACGGATCGCTCCAGCGGGTGGCAGCCGGTCTGCGTGCGGGTGCAGTGCTGTTTGCCCCCTAAGGAAGCCTGCTACTCGCCCCGCGACCGGCTGCGCCCCAACAGAACCACTACTTAGATCCCTCTCCTCCCCGCTGTATCGCTTCCTGGGGCCGAGAACGTTTTCGCTGCCGAGGCGTTCAATATTTCCTTGGGCGCACATTAAAGACGCAGGCGAAGGAAAGCGACGGAAGGCAAGCCCGCTGCCCAGATATATATGAACGGGGCGCGAGCTCCTAGCCAGCAGCGCTGTTATACCGGCACGAAAGGAAAAGTCGAAGCCTGCAAATGTGTTCGGCGCGCAGCGAGAGCTATGGGTTCTGAGCCTGCCAGAAGACGAGATGGGATACAGGCATGCGCAGGGCCCGTATTTTTTGTTTGTTCAATATTTTCTTAATGTGAAGCGTTTTTCTTTGTCTAGGTGGAGATAGATAGTGCCGGTCTTGTGTGCAAGGCACTGGGGAGGGGGTGAGGGGGGCGAAGGGGGCTTTGAAAAGAGCTGGCTCCATCTGGAGTAGAGGCAACTAATTACTTCCGCCTTAGGAATCTGAATAGAGCTATCGCGAGAACTCGGGGATACAAAATTCTAAGCGCGAGACAAAGTTTCGACAACCTGCCACACTAAATTGTGTTCCAGGTGTGCTAATTTTTATTAATTAGAAGGGCTAAAGCAGGGGCTGGATCAGAACTTCCTAATCGGGAATAAATGAAATTTTTTGTTGAGCTGTTAACAAAATTCAGGTTTTATTTTCATAAACAAGAAGATGACTATCTTCTTGCTTATGAAATCTTCTTAACTTCTCGTTGCGACGCCAAAAAATTCTTTATGATCATAAAAATCTCTTTCATCTTACTGATAAGGGTTGAAATGGGTTGTTAACAAGGAGCCTTTAAAATACCAAGTGCTCTCGGGGAAATAAATAATCCTCATTAAATGTACTGAACTGCATGTCTCGCCATTCGGGCATATTTACATAGCTGCGTGGTATTATCGATTACCTGCCCATCAATGTTATCTATAGTTTTTTTTTTACTACTGACTGTGTTCGAGGTAGCACTCGTGTTGTTTTTAAAAGGTAGCCTGGACTATATTTTTTGAGGCGCCAAATATGGCGCAGCCTGGGTTTCTGTCGGATGCTTTCTTCGAAATGTCAAATGTGCATTCAAAGAAATCCACTGCGTCCACTACACATTGTGAAACCTCTCGAAGAACAAACCCGGAGCCTCGGGGCGAAGAGCATGTCATCACAGTTCACGGCCGGGAAACCTCTTTGTAACGCGTTGCGCAAGCGACCACCACTTGATTGCTAAAGTGGAGATCACGTACATCGCATAAAACTCGTTCGCGTTGACGCGACAACATGCGCACTGCGGAGAGGATGAACTTTGATCTTTCTTGCGGAGCCAAGCCGTAGTGAAACCAAGGCAAGCCATACCTCGGATCCTCGTGTACCCTTCAGAACACGTTTTCGGCGACAAAATGGTCGCAAACGCGCTAGGCGAGATGTTCAAGCCGGTGGTTCAAATGGTGTCCTCACTGTCAGAATTCAAAATATGGCCTCACCAGCAGGAGAACCGGAATTTTTATTGTCAGTGATGCCAACATTGGATGAGATTCGCGGGTAAATTACGGAAACATGTGCAGACAGTGCACAGACAGTGCCTGCGAGTGCTTTGCCGAATGAAGAGGGTCCTACGCAGACTTCTGCGTGAATTGTTTTTTTGCAGTTACTCTGACATTTACCACGATCAGAAAAAATTGCGGGTTTGCTGATGCCGTCGCGGTCTCAGCTGAGGCTTCTCAGGAATGCCACCCAAATTCGTTGTCTTGAAGCGACATTACTAGACTGGGAGGTCCAAGTAATAATACTAAGGGGTTTGCAAATGCTGCTGCACCAGAAAAATGCCCTGTGTTCTTTGCTATCCCTAAATTACCATCAATAAAACTATCCGAGAAAGTATGGATAGTCCTCCGAGACCTTCGATTTTCATTCTGGCCCCAAAGCTGGCGTCAAACGATCCAACGGAAGCGTCGGACTGCACGTGGCTGTGAAATAAAAATAATAAAGTTTTCCTTGGTTTACTTTTTGTTTAAGTCCACAAGGGAGCGATATAGCTCCAACAAACAATATCAGCACTGAACAGCGCCTTGTTTGACTCTTCTTAGAAACCTAGTACTAGTTGCCCGAGGCTCCGCAGTGCCAGGGCAGGCAGCACAGCAGGAGCCTCTGTCGTTGCCTCGGGGAAGTTCCGCCACCAGCAGAGGCCGGATCGTCCCCGCCCGCCGTGCCTGCCTGGCCGTTCCACCGCTACAAAAAAGGCACTTAGGGAGTCGCCCCACAGCGTGGGTCGTGGCGCCATCTATTAATGGCGTCGCGAACACGGGTTGCCAAGGGCGTTCTTTAATGTGTCTTGTGCTCACTGGGTTGTGCTACAGAAGGAAGCGGCTGTCTGCGCCTTGGATGCGTGGTATTGCAGACGGGACTGAACTTATGGCTCTCGCGGTCAGCTGTGGCATAAAGATAATGTAACGTTTTAAAAACGTCGGAGCCAAAAGTCGCTCTTTGATATACTATTGGTCACCTTTTTGCCTTAATACTCGCTAGGGGCCGCAATTTCATGGGAAAGAGCCTGCTGCTCAGTAGTGAAGCGTGCTCCATTTCCATGCCTTCGTCGAACCGTTATAATACGATGTTCCTGTTAATAAACACATCCCAGTGTCGTTCATCTATCACAGCAGGTTAATTAATATTCGAATTGGTGAAGAGGTAACATGGTAAACCGTATTACCTGACAATATTTTTTTTTTCTCTGCATAAAATGAACATTGGTGCGGAAAGAGAACTTAACAATAGGCATGATGCAGGGGTGTGTGCCACCGTAACAATTAAGGGATCAAGCGAGGAATTTAAATAGCGCAGAGATAACAACAGTGAGTTGATCACGTTTGGCGTGATAGCAAAGTGCATCAAATGTCACAAAATTACGGGCCATATTTCCCTGATGCCCATACCTTGTCCAAGCGCAGAATATTGATAATTTTATCTGAATCACTTTGGTACTGATGCAGTGTACGCTATCCTAGATGCGGTTACGCAGCATTCGAATTTCATTAAATCTTATTGTTCTTTGTGTTGGTTTAAACGGGAATTGGCTGCTTTGATTTTCGCAGGTATTTACGACTCTGGTTACACGTGAGTAGGGCGATGCGCGTGCGTATTAAAAGCAGCTAATTATGCGACGATTATATATTGGTTCGCCAGCCGGCATATTTTATAATGATAAAAGAATTGATAATTTCGAGTTCTTCGCGACCACTATATATTTATTATTACCTATTAGCTCCTCAAATGTTCCAAGAGGGGGATATCAAAAAGGAGTAGGCAGACTTCGCGATGGATGATATGTTCGATGGCTGATTTGAAATCGCTCGCATGAGAGTGGTGCTCGGCGTCGATGGGGACATCGCCCCAGTTCATTGCTGTTTGAAGAAGAAATAGAATGATGACGGGGAGCAGAAGTCCGGTTCGGCGGGTAAGCTGACTTTTGGTGCAGCATGAATGCCGGTGAGCATCCGTAACGACAGAGGGGCTGAGCGATGAGTGACAATTTATAATACACGAGCAATACTGAATTTTGTCTCAACATCTGGTAGATTATTTTTGTATTTAAGTTCTGGGACAGAGGTATGAATGAGCCATTGAAAATAAATCTTGTGGCAAGATTATGGACGGATTCAATGAACGTTGAAAGACCAGTATGATGCGGCTCTCAAACCGCGTATTCACTTGGGGCCGGACAACTCTAAGATGAGCTAGTACTTTCTACCGGATTGGGGGCGAGCCTTTGGATAAATTTTAATAGCCGACGACACCTTTCTAAAGGTTACAACGTGTGTAAGCGGTAATTCGTGAAACTTGTAAGAAACCACTTTTAGAAGTGAACCATTGATAATCTTGTTATGTAACGGGTATGCCTGTCGGCAGCAAAAAGAAACTAGCGATGTTTTGTTAGCATTTAAGCTCATTAGCCATTTTTTTTCTAACCCATCTATGAGAGTTAGATCCGGCTGAAGCATGTGCACATACATCACAATACTATTGATAGACGGGCAACAACGCGATCGGCAGCAGAAATCGTATACGTCGATGAAAAATTACTTGCAAGGTCCATAATATAAAAAAATAAAAGGGGAGGTTCAAGAACCGTGCCCTACGGCACTCCACAAGCCACTGGGAATTTAGGGGAAGAGCTATTGTAGCTTCCACGAACTTGTTCTTGTTTTTAAATGGTTGCAACCAGGCTAAAATTTAAAATAAAATGTAAGCATGAAAGTTCTCGAAAGAGCCGTTTGTGAAGTATTTTGTCGAAATCTTCGTCATTGCCCAGAAAGAAAGCATCTGCGGGAGTATTAACACTGCAACACTGGAACTTGAACGCTAAAGAGAACCGTCGGTACGATTCTGACACTTTCTGCTTTCTGGGCCTTGTTGTGCAGGCGCAGTAAGGTTCATTGTTCGGATCTTGGCTTCCTGAAGGGAAATTGTATAGTTACTTCGGTTGCAGGACCATACACTTTCTGCATTAAAAAACCAAAGAAGCGAATTGTTGTGGAGTAAACCTCACGACACCACTGGCCTCTGTGAACCCAAAACACACGACGCTGAGTTAAAATAATCCTATCTTGAGACGCTTATAAATGTAATGTTCTCCCGGAAATATCGTTCATAGAACTCTAATTCTATTGATCTCTAGGCAGAAAATAAACAGACCGTTAGAGAGATTTTACAAATAACCACCGATTGGAAGTAAGTAGCGCGGAAAAAAATAAACATCCTGACAGCCCAATAGCTCAGGAAAAATATGCACCGTGTTTAGTACTTCCGCAAACCATTCAAGCTAAACGGCATGTGCGCACTGTACAAAGAAACGAGTGATGTTCTCCTTTTTTCTTGTATTTTTAAGTGAGTTGTGTAATGGCAGTTCTCCGTTCTTCTAGGTTGTCGTTTAAGATGCAGGGAAAGGGTGCTTGCAGATTGATATATTTAAATGAGGATAATTACACCAAGGGATTATTTTGCATGCATCCAAATACCTTTCCCTCACGCCATTCAGTGGATCCGGCTTCTTATACAGCAGCAGCATGACCTCGTTAAGGAGATTAGAAAGCGCGCGCGAAAGAAATTTATGCCCAGCGAATCCGCTCATCAGGAATTCTGAATAATTCTTAGATTTAGGCACCGGACCGCCCGTCGTGAGTAGCGCACCTTGATATTCCAGAGCTCACCCAGGCGTATACACGAACGGGCGTCCGCCATTAATGCTTACATGTGAGCGGTACCACGCAATCACATATCGTTTTGACGAGGAGGAACTTTCTTTTTCTTCGCCCGACCACTTCGCGAATTTGCTGCGTCTTACGCGCTGTTAGCGCTATATACGTTCCACGAGGTTGTCCGCACTACATTCGAAGTTCGCAATCGAGTGGACTTCGAGCACACGACATTGACTAGCGATGTTTGTGCATAAGCGAGTTAGCCATGCGTACACAAAGAGCGGACGAAAAAACACAAAAATGCGACGGATTCGTAGGCTAATTGAAGGGAAGTAATCGGTCGTGTTAGCCCACAGGAACATAGCTTGCAGTTCAGGGCTTCGAAGCGCTGAACGGGCGACTAAAGGAAGAAGGCAGCAAGACTAAGCTCTGCGCATGCGCAGTTCCCTTCGCGTCAGGCAGGTCTCTGGAGGGGCGACGTTCTCCGCTCCCAGCAGTCGTTCGCGCAGTTTGCCTGCGGAGTTGGCGCGCGCCGGTGCGCGCGCGTGCATGTGAAACTTGGCAAAAGTAATTTGCCAGCCGCGAGGTGAAATGGAGCGGCTAGGCGCAGCCTAAGAGCCTCTCTCACTGGTCGGTTCCTGCGGCGCGCAGCTCTCCCTGCGGAGTAGAGTCGCTCTTTTCTTCCTTTCTGCTCTCGTTCGCGCTCTCTTACGCTTGGCTCCGGACAGAGTTAGTTCGTGCGCAAACACGCCATTCTCAATCTTTCTCGCTTACTCCTTTCGGTCTTGCCTCATTTTATGTCCTTGCTTTTCTATCTTCCGCCGCTCTTCTAGGCTGTCCTCCGAGGCGCCGCCATCGAGGTAATTGCGTATGCCTAATCAGGCCTCAGGTTCCCTGGCCGCAGGCGCATTAGGGACTCGGAGCCGACGCCGCGCGCGAGGTTCTTCCCTGGCCCAAGAGGAAGGCGGTGTTCTTGAGCCGGCCGGCCTTCCCGCTTGCTCGCTCGGGCGAGCGGCTGTGCATCCGCCCGCCGCGCAGAGCCCGGCTCGTGCGACGCGGTGTCTTATTCCTCGACCAAATTCCCCTCCCATTTGCGTCCTCGCGTAATAAACACGTGCGTCCCGCTGAGAAATGAGCTAAATGGCTCGCGACACGTTCTGCTCCGTCGGCGTTCCTCACCGAGGGCGGTGCAACGCCGACGAAGCGCAGCTAGGCTCTTATATCTCTGCTGTTCGCTTCGGCAGCGATCTGAACCACATGGCTGTTTGAACAACTCCCCTTCGCGCGTACTTAACCGTGGTCTTTGGCCTTTTTTAATATCTCGGCACGCGATACTGCCGCGCCTTTTGAGGGTGCCGAGCTTTGAGTAACTGTAAATTTTGAGAGTCCCCCGTGGCATTAATCACTCCCTAAACTCGGGGAAGACGAAACTATTTCTCGCTGTGGAACCTACGACGTGTTTGCATGGCCTTGTTCATCTTCCGGCTCCCCGCGATGGTGCAGGCTTGATCAAACATGCTGCTTCGTGAGTGACCTACATATTTACCGCAGGTCAAGGAAATAGTGTATACAACGCCTTTTTACCATTTAACATACACATTCGCGTGGCATGTGTGGCATTAACCTTTCCTGTCTGCAAAACAGGAAGATGTGTCCATGAAAAGCTGTAAAAAGACTGCTAGGCATGCCACCAAGTGCCAAGCTCAGGCAATATTTTTTTGCTCCGCAGAAAGCTTGAGGGCAGTACAGCGTTTGATCCAACTTTGGTTTCGACAAAGTCTCAAATAAAATGATACGACAGAGACATATTTCCATACGTTTGACCATAAAGCAGCTGCATTGTCATGGTCAATTTTGCTGTCCACGCCCGAAATTGACTTCATCGAAAGCGGCAGATAGCATCCTGAGAGAAAAAATAAGTGGCGTGGGGAGAACAATCTGCTAGTCGAAACAGAAACAGAGAATTGTAGTCACCAGTGCATTACGTTGTGCCGCTCGTACGTTATCAAAAACAGTTGGCCATAGTTTCCTCCCTTTCCATTAGTATTGTGTATCCTTTTTCCGCGTTTTAATGTGTGTTTTGCTCGGTAAACAGGTTGAACTTTTAGTATTCTGTAACTTTTAAGCACATTGGGAC
This sequence comes from Haemaphysalis longicornis, assembly GCF_048455015.1. Classification (NCBI taxonomy): domain Eukaryota; kingdom Metazoa; phylum Arthropoda; class Arachnida; order Ixodida; family Ixodidae; genus Haemaphysalis; species Haemaphysalis longicornis. The sequence continues at coordinate 70,992,166 of NW_027526361.1, read as the reverse complement.
AATTAGGCAGTCTGAAATAAAGCAGTTTCTTTTTGTGTGGCCATATCCTGTATTTCATAATGACATTCGACATGTATAACACGGCCAAACACAATTCTTATCGAGAAAGAGAAGTTGAAACCGACAGTTTATGAATCCCACTTTGTAACCTGTAGGGCCAGCATTCTATTTTCGCGGCACGTTTTTATTCAAGCCTGTTTACGTATAAACCTCCGCGCCAGAGTGCCCACAAACGTTTAAAAGTGGCTACGAAGACGAGATGGACGTTAGGTTCATTCAAAAAAATTCTTTGCCCGGATAACAATGAGACAGTTGATACCAATTTTGTGACAAAATTCAAACAAATAATCGAGATATTAAGAAAAACATATTAACTAGTGGCGCCTCCCCAGCCACTTTCCCGCAACTTCTCTATGACGTCACAAAAATTTGTCTATGTGATTGGCAGCCGCCTACCTAAGCCACCGCCAAGAAACATGACTGGGCGATTGAACTGGGGTCTGGATGCTAACGTGAAGTTAACGTACAGAAAGCTATGATTTAGTGCTACTTTATATTACGTCCTGCGGATAAAACGTTAACGTGGCGCGAAATTTGAAAGCTTTTTAACATTTCTTTCGTTTTTTTTTTCGGTTTAAAAACACCTTGGCAGAAGCAGCGCTGAGTAAGTTGTCAAAGGCTAGTTCTCTCAAATTAAACAAAGCTTTAGTTGGACCCGCAAGATAATCTCATCCCAGCTTAAACAAAGCTGTTTTTTTTCTTCATGGTTCCTTTAGAGACAGATTGTGGGATGCCGGAGACATTTTATGACCGAAAACTGAAGGCATTAACACGACAGGACTGGCTACTGAGCTTGCAACAAACACACAACAACTCTGGCCAACGGACGAAAATGCGGAAAATGTGTGTAGTAACCGTGGCCTTCTAAAGTAAAATAAAATAGTATGGTCACATATACAGATTCCGACCGATTTTTTCAGGCCTGGAGGGGTACGAAAAATCCGGGAGTCGCAACAAGAAACTTTGTTTCATTTTAACAGGACTGAGACCCTGTACCCACCCCCCCAGTTCCCGTCTAACTCGTGAGGCTGCGTGCCTCATTCGGCAAGCTCAAACCTCTTCACTCCCCTCCCATCACATTCTTCCCCGCATCTATCGGCGCCCTGGTCATCCTTCCTGTCCCACCTGTTCTTCCTACCCATCCATCCCTCATTCTTATTGGGACTGCACCCCGCCATCACTTGACCCATCCCTCGCCTCCATCACCTCCAAGGAGCTCTGGTTGTCTCCCCCGCCGACAGTAAACATCCAGGCTGCCCAGGAAGCTCTCTACAAACACGTGCACCGGATCCGCACGGACATTCTGGAGAACTACGTGGATCCGGTGAATTGAACTTTGAAATTAGGACCTGGACTTAGGTCCCGCGGAAATAAAGTTTGTTCTCTCTCTCGCTCCTTCCCTGTCAGTAGCAAAGGCAGCTTCGTAGTGCCAAGCGCATTTGCACCGTCCATAACCGTTAAAGTCCAACCAGTCAGCGTAACCTGGTGCACCAGAAGAAAGTGGTGTCTGAAAAAAAATATAAAGAAAATCTGGCCACGTACGACCCGTTTGTGGCTTTCGAGCTTGCGTCCGCCGCAGACTACATGCAAAATCAGCTACAAGGTAAAAATTTGTTACCCCGGCGGGAGTCAAGCCAATCGCCATCCAACCCGAAGCAGGCCAGGAGGCTCAGGATTCAAAATGGCGTCGTCCTGAGGTCGCACCGTGGCTCAGTCGCTGAAAATTTTGTCCCTAGAATCCAACTTCTGGCTTTATTTTCCTCGGAATGTTTGTTTTTCTTATACATTACTCCTACGGGGCAACTGGCGGTGCCCTGGGAAAGCCCGGGATAGCCAGCTCGTCCGAATTTTTTGGAGCCCCGCAAAACGGTCGGCTACTTCATTACGTAACCGAAGCCTTTCAAATGTTCCTCCTCCTCTTTTTAGTATGTATTGCGAGAATCGTCTGCTTTAGTTTAGTTGGAGAGCTTAGGCTTGGTTATGTCGGGTTTTAGCTTCTGACGGAACAGTTTCGCATCAGCACCCCCGTTCTTTCTGTAGTAGGGCTTCTTTAATCGACAAAAAAGCATTGTGACAAAGCCAAACAATTTTCTTTTTTTCGACGAGAAAACAAAAACACAATTTTAATAGGAAATGTTAGTTCTTTTCTTACGCTAGCCACTAAAGTGAATCAGTCAGATATTGATGTGGTAGACAGAAGTGGGAAGGAGAGTTGGAGAGAGGTCACGGAGGTAGGTGGAAGTAAAGTTTAGTCTAACAAGGTATGTTGGAAGCTATTTATGAGGAGAGCAGTGTTGCCCTCGAACCCATGCTTTCTTCATGTGGCCGAATTAGAAGTGTTCAATGCAGTATGAGGACTGTTTGAAGGTGATATCCCCCTGGTGAGGGTGACCATGTTTCGTGTACAAGAACCACGGGGCGCCTGTTAAGCCGGGCAGTCCAAGAACAGGGGTCTGTTGCTTGGGTGGGTTGCATACCACGGAAACGCTGGGCGGCACTCCCTCACACTCACACACAAAAATACATTTTTCCTCACGTGCCCACTCACACTCACGCTCACCAGTTGCCCTCACCACTCGCACTCCCTCGCCCTCACGCTCACTACGCCCCCTCCATTGCTCGCAATCCCTCATGCTCACCATTCGCCGTCACCACTCACACTCACTCGCGCTCGCGCTGACCACTTGCGTCTCCCCTCGCATGCGAGTGTGGGCAGCCCACCCTCCATGAGCCATGAAACTGAACAGCAGTAGGGCATTGAGGCGTCAGAAGGTCATCCAAATCATATTCCTAAATCAACAGGCGACCAAAGAATTAATTCTAGGGTTCCCCATAGCAAGATCTCAGTGACGACATATTTCCGACGCTAAAAGCAATCCCGCCATTAACAACCATCACAGCGAGCGGCTCATGCGTCGCATAGCCCACAGCGAGTACACAAGTGCAATAGTGGCGCTCGCCGCGGTAAGCCCCGCAAATGGCACGAGTAGCGCGAGATCACTCACGGGTGGTGAGCAGGGCTCCCCGTGATTTGCTCTGGCACTCGCGAGTGGTGGTGGGGATCACCGCGAGTAGGGCTCTCACTAGCGAGTGGTGAGCGGGGCTCACGGCGCGTGGGGCTCGCGCTCACTCGCACTCACACTCGCCAGTCTACTAAACGATGGCGAGTCTCACCCACCACTCACTCATGAGTAGTGAGAGAGAGAGGGGGGGGGGGTTGTGAGTGCATTCATGAGTAAGCCTGCTGACGACCTATCGTTAGTTTTAGTCGACAAAATGCGGAGGAGAAAACTTAGAGCGCTTCAGTTTCCTCTGCAGTGAACTACACGTCTCGGGCAGTACATATGCTATTGCGCAAGATGAACTGTTGACTAGACCTGAAATGTGGTAAAGCCACAAAAATATTTACGCTTGCTTTTAATGGCTACATCGGCGTCCGTGTATATTAATAGGAGGTAGCAAGCACAAGTTTTGCTTAAAATAAAATCCCGGCCTCGATTTGCGGTATCCCGAAAACTTACGAATTATCTAAGATTTCTTGTGTAAGTATGCTGCACGCCTAAGGCTAATAAATACGTCACTAATACGCTCACCGCCCCCAATGTTACACAGTAAAACTACCTATAATGGTTTTGGATGCGGACAGACCTCGTTTTACCAGTAACGAAATAATTTCAGGTCAGTACGTCACCATTTCACCGTTTAAAGGTGCATAAACCAAATCTACTAGAGTTGATGATATCTTAGTTCAAATGAAGAAAAAGAAATGGACTTGGGATGGCCGTGTAGTGAAACGAACCGACAACCGGTGGACAATTAGGGTAACAGAGTGGATACCAAGAGATGGGTCCAGAAGAAGTAGAAGAAGGGGGACGCCAATAACATGATGGAGGGATGAAATACGGAGCTTCGGGGGTAAACTGTGGGCTTCAGTGGGCCAGGACAGGAGTGGTTGGATGCCCATGGGAAAGGCTTTCGTCCTGCAGTGGACCTGAGCCGGATGATGATGACGACGACGGTGATGATGATGATTATGGGGGTGGGGGTGGGGAGGACGGCGACGATGATGATTAAATGAAATCTCAGCGTGAGGCCCTGCCCGGAGCCACGTAATGTTTAGCTATGTGCATGGATATTGGCAACGCAGCGCCGGAAATTCCACTATTTGAAACTACGGTCACCAAATTAGGCAACTCAGAGGTTAAATACAGATAAATACAAATTTCCCCCCTACGTTATCACCGGGGAACGCGGGCATAAAGTGAGGGAGAGGCAAAATAGTACGTACAGTGAGTACCGAACAATATGTAGGAGAGTCTGGGTACTGTACAGTTGTCTTTTGTGCAAGGCTTTGAAGCTGTCAGGCAAAACATGCTGGTGGACAAATATCCTTGAAAATTGGAGTGCGCCACGAGCTCTGCGAGCATGGTTGTTTGACGCCCCTCTGGCTGCATGTCCATTCCGGCAGGTGACCAATCACGAAAACACAGGTCTCTGAGTAGCAGCATGAAATTAATGGCAAACTCGTTTCACAAGCCTTATGACCACTGTTGACAACTAAGCTGACCCTGTGAATGCTGCTACGGCAAACTCGCTCGCAACGCAATGCGGCAAGTTTGGGAACTCCCCCCCCCCCTTTTTTTTTGGGGGGGGGGGGGTGGCAGGCGAATACGATTGCGGTCGCTTACTTCATTATTATGTACAGTGGGCAACCCAGCTCAATAACACCGAGTGAACCGGTCCTTAAAAGGCCGGGTAGTCTGGTCGACAATTTTTTTAGCTCCCTGAAAAAATTACTCAATACCGTGTAAACTAATCAGACTAAAACGCCACATGCGGCCCTCAACCATGCCTGTACGAGTCGTTTTTGGGGGTAACACAAACGTAGTGCTTATTTTCTCTTGTATACCGGAAGCGAAGTGTCTTATACGAACTGTTTTTGAAAGCAGTTTGCGGACTTTGCGTGAATATTTTAATATCTTTCTACTGGCTTCCAAATAAGTAATAAATCAAAATTATGATTCGATTCTAAGTTTGCGCTTTCTATGTTCGTTTCCTTCTTTTAGCGATTACCACTAGATTCAGCTAATCGCATGAACATGTAAGTGTGACTGCTTGGGTGAGTGTATTCTGAACAAATTAGTTTACAATTACGAGGCGAGAAAAACTAAAAAATAAAGAAGCAATAAGCGCGGTGAGAACTACATCAGCCAAGTCGTTCTCACTCATGTCAGCTCCTGAATACGGTAATGCGCTAGCGCGTGATATCACCTAAGCCAAGTTATTCCACGTTACAACGCTTCCGCTTTGCACCGTTCGTTGTTTCCCGGGGAGCTTCTAGTTGCATAATGTCGTACCCCGCATACACGCACTTTCGGACAACCGCGCACTCATCACGCTCAGAGAAGGTATACGACGCGGTTCCGTGCATGGTTCTCTGAGTGCACTTAGCAATTCTGGCTCGCTGGTGGCTGGTTGCGAGACACTGCAATGTACTGGTCTTGTCCAGTTTGTTCCGTCCCTTGATGAACTTGCACACCGTTCTGGATCTCTGCCATTGCGCATGACAAGTTTCCTAGACTCCTAGTAGCGTGTACGGAGAACCTTCAGCACTACTCAGGAAGCCACCGAGACAGCCCGCAAGTATCGCTATAACTGTATGCGGACTGTGTGTGTTAGGCTTGGGGCGGCCAGATTGGCAGTTCCTGCGTATAAGGCAACGCGCGCCGATTTGTGACTTCTTTTGTCTCAATGGGTGGCTAGTTAGTTCTCAAGTCGACGCAGGAAGCCGAAGCCATTTTACGCCAAGAGAAGTCGTCTCAAGACAGCTTCAATTAATATTTTCTCCGTGGCAATGCCGTTTAAGAAAAACAAACATGCACTTCTGGTCAGCTAAAACAACCCATTTAATCACATTGCGAGCTACGTTATAGAAGGGGTACACCTTAGTTTGGTGCTCAGATGTTGGCTGACGGTCTCGCCATTCGCCTTTCTCACACCGCCGATGAAAGCCCGAAGATCGGTTGTCAATTGCAAGCTGCGCGGTGGACATTCCAGACGCCGTATCGGGTGAATCACGCTCTTCAGGGGCCGGGGCCCATAAAGTATAGATGCAACCCCATTCTGCGCTTTGTGCGTGACAGCAGATTCACTTCACGCAACCTCTATTTCGCGCAGTCCTGTGGTCCATCTTCACCGCAATGCACTAGATTACGCAATTCGTGCACCGAACAATCATATTTGAAAGAATTCAGGGAAGCTTTTACTCACGCGCAAGACTTGAATTGCGAAGCTGTAGTAGGTGAGCATTGCCTGACACATAATTAAGTGTCAGCATCATTGCTTATTTGCATAGTTGCGGTGCTAGTAATCGTCGTCATAGGCATCGAAGAGGCCGTTGTCTTCTTCGCGGCGAGTGGCGGATGCAAAGTCCACCTCAGAATTGTAGATTTCCACCAGTTTTTCGTCATCGACTCAAGGCAGCGGTGGCGGGATCGGCAAGCCGCCTCGGGAAGGAGTGTCACACTCGCAGCCATGTCTCCAACTGTCCATAATGGATTCTAGTGAATGCGGCGGCCGCGGTGACCTCTCCCAAGCAGAGTGTCTTTTCGCCTTTAGCGTTAGCGTTAGAGGGTTCTTCTTTCTTTCTTTTTTTTTTTTTTTTGATAAAGCCACTGCGCGAGCCTGGGACTCGGTGGTCGCGGCGAGGCACGCGTCTCCCGCGCTCGGCATTTTCTTTGCATTTTTTCCTGCAACACCTAATTTACGGCCAGTAACAACAGCTCTGTTGTTAAAAGAATGAACAGCGCGAAACAACGAAACGCAGGAACAAGACTGCGAAAAGGCACAGCGTTGAAAGTTTTGCAAATTACGATGTCGAGCGTACACGACTTCAATCAAAAGTTCGCTCTTCGCTCTTCGCTGTACCATGCAGGCTATGCAAGCATGACGTTCTTCGTTGCGCACTGCCACAGCGAAGGGAACATTTTTGAGCACAGTGTAAAACACCTTGTTGTAATTTTGCGACCTTGCTTTGTTGGCGGTAAGCGATTGCCACTCGAGTGCACTGGGGTGAAGCTGAAGCACAGGACTGCCTTAGAGTATAAATACTCCATGGATGGTATACCTAGAGTCGTTCGTTTTCGGGTTTTATATATTGTCAAAATCGGGGGATAAAAATCGGGTGCTATTTTACGAACTGATATTCGAGGAGAAATCGGGTGTTTTTGTGAAGCCATTCAGAAATTCGGGATTTTTTTGGGTGAAACCTATAGATGCACTAGGGTTATTTTAATACACACAGTTTATTTTAGAGCGTATCATGAACGTTTTAACTCTAATGCGTTAAAATTGGTGTTTATTTCACGTTGGTAATCGGGGGGAATTCAGGGGTCTCTTGAAAATGCTTTCCGAAATTTGGAATTTGTTTGAAAATTACTAAATAATGACAGTAATTAGCACTGATAACTTATAACTAAGGCAATATATTTTATTCACGAAAAGCTCGTCATCGAATGTTCCCTCAGCCTTGTTCACATACATTATTGGGATCTGCTTGCCCGACTTGTCGGTCTTCATTCGAGGCCTTTCTGGTCGCAGAACGTACCTCAATCGGAAGAAGGTTATCTCGACAACACAGCTCTTCTTAGCTACGCACAACAGTGTCAGGGTAGCATTTGTCAGCCAGGGGTATCGAGCGGTAATCATGCCGATACTCAATGAGTTCGGAAGATGTGTTTGTGGGGCTTGCTTCCAGCAAGTACTGGTTGACCACGGCGGACGTCGGACAACAATTGTGCAGAGCGCTCCTTTAAAAATATCCAATCGGGGAGAAATTGGCTTTAACCCGGACCTATTTAAACATGTTCGGGGTGCACGAGTCAGGTAAAATCGGGTTTTGCGAGAGAACGAACAACACTAGGTATACCTTAGTTTTCATATGCCCTATGTATACAGAGATCTGTCATTCATGCCTCTCACAATGCCTTCTTTAGGTCGTTCGAAGCCCCATCTACTTTCCGGTTTTAAAATTTTGAACCACTCACGCGGCGCGTTCTTCGAGGTTCAACCTCATTCCCTCTCCAATCAAAGGCACGTACAGTGGCGTCGCCTGTCGGAAGGGGAAAACGAATCGTATTCGCGGTGGAGGCACATGGCGAGGCATCGAAATGACATCGATTATTGGAGGCGCGGCCGTATCTGCATTTCTCGCTGCCTGGAGCAGCGTCGCCGCCAGCACGCGTTCACATGGAAATCCCTGCTGTCGAGCCTGCGGGGATAGCATCTGATTAACGGCGAGAGGCCGCTTCGCCGAGCGTGCCCGCGAGCATGGAGCCGATAACGACGGACTGGCGGGGCAATACATCCCCGGTGGCAGGGCCTAATGTATCATGGCTTGTCGGCGGGTATGCATTGTCGTTTCCAGGGTGACGGGCCTGCGAGCGTGCAGCGAGCAGTGTAGATATAGTTGAGTTACGTGAGGCCTAGCTCGTCGGCCCCTGTTATTCCAGTTATGGGCCTTCTATTCCGCTGTTTTCCGCGGATAGTGCTTGAACTCTTTTTGAAAGCGGCATTTTGCATGGGACACGACCGGCTTTCGTGGCCTGGGGCACGCAGGAAACGCATACTTCAACGCGTGTGTGGAACGACGGCGATATATGTTCTTTTTTAATATGGGCATACATTTTTTCATCCTCGCACCTTAACTTAACATATACTGGTTGACTGAAGTAGGGGTAGTGAAGTAAGGAATTATTATTCGAACTCCGCAATACACTTTCGTAATATCCTTTTTTTTTCACGTAAAATATAAAAAGATATGCAGGCTTCTTGAATCATTATGGCAGCTGTCGGGCTGATAGAACATGTTCCCATCAGACTAATGGCAGCTCGGCGTGGCGTTATGCGCTGTTTATTTTGTTGTTCTTTTTAAGGTACGCGCGTTAAAACTTGGTATCGGCTTTTGAACGCTTTTCGGGCTAACGTGACGATCATATGGCAGAACTGGTTGGGAGGTTGTGTCCAATTCGGTGAAGTGAATTGCTTTGAGGTTATCGAAATGCTGCAAGGAACAGCGGTTAGAGTTGATAGCATTAAAAATATAACAATTTCTAGAAAAACTAGCTATTATCTCCTTTCAATTTCAACAACCCCCCTCCCTTCATGCCTTTGTTGTTGTTACAGAGATGACGATGTTAGTGTGAGGGGTGCTGCACGCGAGATCGCCGTTAAGCAAGAACGCAAATATCGGAAAAGGAATCAAATCGATATACTGGGAGAATAATAAACCCGGAATAATCGAAGGAATCGAATTGAAAGGGGACGCCATGGGCAAATGACGCCCTGAAAAAGGAATAGAGGTGATGCGGGGGATATAAACAACAAAACAGAAAGAAAAGCAGAAAAAAAAATTCGCCTCTTTCATCTCTGTGAAGAATGATGACCAGCAAAACTGAGTTCTGGGAAGAAAACACTTTTGTTTGTGACTTGTGATTGAGCACGCTCACAAGCTAATTACTGAATGAAGCTTAGAAGGATTAGAATTTTATTCTAGCACACAAACATGGTGCGTTCGTTTCCCTCCCACGTTCTAGGCATCTCATGGCCTGTATAACACACGAAAACAAACGCTCGACCACGGAGGACAGTAGTCAGGTCGAATCGGGCCTTGAGACGTCCACGTTGAAATCTAACAGCTGAACTGGCATGTCATCGGCGAGCGGAGGAAGAGTGACTGCGGGTGCGCGCCCCTTTTTCCCCGAACCATGCACGAGTGAAAGACACCGACAAAAATGTCGTCCCGGAAACTCTTCAAGCTGAACGAGAAAAAACACCGGCCAGGGGGCGTAGCTAGCTAGGCGTAGCCAGCGAACACCCCGCGAACCTTTCTAGACGTTGCATCCCACCCTCCTGCCCCATTTCGGCCTTTGCTCCGTCCTTACTATTACACTCTCCATCGCATACTGAAATGTCAAAACGAAAACAAATATGACTAAGATAGTAAACTAAGATATTGTTTGGGTGCACGGAACTCTTTATTTTTATTTGTTTAACGGTTTTATGTAACAACCCCCCTCCCCCTCGAGCCGCCCCCCACCCCCGTAAATCCGAGGTATATGCAGCTTCGCTGTAGAAACACTTTTTATGTCTTTCTCAGCCTATCTCTCGTAGCCGGACCGTGGAAGATGATTTTAAATTTCCCCAGAGAATAGCATTGATCTCAGTTTTGAAGCATGATCCTCCCTCACCCAATGATCGGCTTGTGGGGAAAGAGAGGCGTCAACAAAACGAACGCCAAAAGACCGTATGTATACCTGGGGAACGCGATACACCTCGCCCCTTGAAAGTTGGCTTGAGAATAATACAGGAATTCTCTGGTTGTAATGCAGTTTTGGTGGAGTAATATAAATGGTCTAGCATAACAATATGATGGCCCTAACACGTTATATTAAATATATTCGTAAAACCCCGTGTATGTCCATGAAGCGCTATATAAATGAAGATGCATTAGACACGGCTTCACATTTTTACACAAAGGGAATGGTTGGAAGACATTATTTTCAGGTCGCGATAGAAGCAGCCTGGTGTTGAAGCATGATGGTCCAAAAGACTTTTTAAAACGAAGCTTTCTTGGTCTCACAGACAGCCGTGTCATAACCAACACACTACAGGAAAGCCAATTTCACACAATGGGAGGGTACATGATGATGATGACGACGATGATGATGATAATTGTGATGATGATTATGATGACGATGAAACAAGAAAAGACGCTTTCCGTGATCGGAATTGAAGCTGGGACCCTCGCATTATGAAGCCGACGCCTATTCTATTGCGCCATCATTGCATTCGCGCCGCTCAGCATTTCCTTTGGGGTCATTGCGGGGTCGTTGACTTTGGACTTTGGCAAAGGGTAATTTGGGCTGGAGTGTGGTAGTTTGGATTTTGTACGACGGCGATGGCCTAACGACGATGATGGGGGTCTGGATGGGGGGCGCTCAGCATTTTTGGGAGGAATTCTTTTGCTCTCGTCTGAGTATGGTCTTTTACTCGCTGGCGCTTCGCACTTTGATTGTTGACGCTTTAGCTTTGACTATCAGGAGGTTTGCACTTTGATCGCTGACGCTTTGACTTTGATTGCAGCATCTTTGACTTCGACACTTCGCCAATTTATTTTCACCCACAAGAAACCTTCGCGTTTCAACCATCGTCATCGTTAGACGAAGGGCCGTCTGAGGTTTTGATAAATGCCTCTATACCACCAAATGTACGCATGAAAAGCACAATAAAATGAGCTTCATTGCTGCACACAGTTGCATTTCCGAGAAGACATGTTCACGGGTATTATGAGAGCAGTTTGATATCAAAGCGTGAAGGCCCTAGCGCTTTTCATTGATAGCATTTTCACGTTCGGCGAAGGTGCGACCCATGAAGCATTACAGATGGACAGACGTCTTTCTTCGTTTCATACACAGAAATGCTTAGCCATTTAAAAGGGTACTGTGGCACCTAGGTTTTGTTTTGTCATGTGAGGATACGTCGGTGCCAGAGGCAATGGGGAATCAGCCATGAGCCTCTGCCGGCTGATCTCTATGACTGGGTGTGAGAGAATGCAAGTATATGGGTATGCGAGTTCGTACGTTGACGTCGCTGCCAGGTAGAATTGGTGAATTGGCAACGAGTTTCCAACGGCAGCTGTCATCGTCCCTGCATAATTTCCCTGGATGTGCACGTGAAAACCGTGGGTTGATACGTTGACGCTGCAGCCAAATGGGAGTTGGTGAACGGGAGCTTCTGCTGGCTGCAGTCATCGTCACTGCCCAATATACCTAAGCGATGAGCATGTAATTAGGCATAAATTCAGCGTTAACTTAGGTGTCCTTAGCGCTGAGCCCAACTACATGGCAAGCAACGTCCAACTCATGGTGCTTCAAGCTGCGAGAACGGGTTGACGACGTTAGACCTCAGAGCTGACGTCGCGTCATCGCATACCCGTTGACAGCAAAAAAAAAAAAGATCCCTGAGCCATTCCACTCTGTGGAGGGTAAAGGACCAATGAAGTTTCTTAGCAAACGAAATATAGATGACATGGAATTTAGGTAACGGTGTAGAAAAATTCTATTTTTCTCAAGAGTTGACAGCGGTAATCCTTAGAAAGACACCTGTATACATGCACACACTTTTATTTTGACTCTATGATCTTGAGACTGGGCCTGTTTGTAACTAATCAACTCAAGCGGCATCTCCAAGTGGTGAGACGCGGAATCTCGAGGTATAAATCATGTTGTGATCTTGAAAATGGGACCTATTATGTACTAAAGATATTTATCCTAATGATCAGGCGTATAAGCTTCAGGTCCAGATCATGTTCTAACTGGCGTGCGACTTCTTTGTTCTAGTTTTTGGGGGGATAGGGGGGGGGGGGGGGGGGGCGTGCTAATAGCACAGACACCGGGACGCTCGTTTTCTTACGCCTCACACTTTAGAACCCCTCGTGCTTCGAAGACACGGGGAACCTATGGGGCTTTTGTCCTCGGACATAAAATACAGAGAACCTTAGCCCAATCAGCTTCGCTTTAAGCAAACTCATCACTCCCACTCTGTGAACAAGGATGATCCGCGACGGTCGAGAAAATATGTACGTTCACCGGGGCGCCGCCCAGGTTGTGTACGGAATAAAACATGTCTGTTTGTAATTGGCGATTGCGCACAACTCGTATGAGTGAAACTTGGAATGACTAGTGTTTTGTTCTACCGGCAAACATGTAGTTGTCTGTTTTTCTTCCGTAGAAGTCCGTGTCTTGACAGCAGATAGGAATTTCACAGTAGTGACAATTTCACTGTGAACTACGTAATTGTGAAAAGTAGATGAAACTCGGCGTAATGTTGAGTCGTCTTGGCCGCTAATTGAAATTTTATTCGTTGCGGGATAAATTTTTGCGGGATAAAGAAAAGAACACTTACAGCAGTTTTCTGTTACCCCCCTCCCTCCGTAAATGGCCATATAGTAGCAGTAGATGGGCATCCGGTAAATATTGCAACTTCACTGTCAATTAACTTATTATTAGAGCTGAATGAAACTCGGCGTAATGCTGAAGTCATCTCAGCGACCAATTTCAGGGATTTCTTTCCAAGGTACCTGCATTAGATTGAGAGTTACAAATAATTAGGAAGAAACTGCAGACGAGATTTTTTTCGTGCCTACGCGACATCTGGGCGGACAGGCATCGACCACTGCCGAAGGGTACACTCTAAGCTGGGTAACCCTTAATAGAGGTATACATTTTCGAATTTTTGTAACCTATAATTTATAAGGTACAAATGTAACCTATATCTTCGTAACCCTTATATACGTATACACGTAAGGGTTACTCAGTTATCGGTTACTTTGCCGCTTTCAGCATGTATACCTTTATATAAGTTACATCTACCGCCGTCCAAGGCCACACACCTGGAAGGTGTCATGTTGCGCGCCAGGCGCGCTTTCGCCGGCGCCGCTGTGGCGACGCCCCACAAGCGCCTTTCCCGCGTGGTAAACAAATATAGCGTTAGTGGAAGACGATATGTGCGACCATGCTGTCCATTGCGCCGTCTAAACTTTTGCGTCGGATGTCTTTTGTCCGTCCCTCGAACAAACTGCCGGCCACACGGCTGCGGCTAAAAGAGAAGTTACTTTTATAATTCCTAAAATTGCGGTACTAAAAAGCTTGAAAATGTTGTCTTAATATATATGCATTGCATTACCTGTTCGATAATCGTTACCAAGGTTGTCACCCAAAAATCTTTGTGAGTATTGGCAACGCTTAAGTCTTATAAACAGGCACAACAAAATTTAATGTTCGCATCAGCTTTGTGCCGTTTAAGAAACCAGAATCAAACATGCATGATAGGTCCTTAATAAATTGCGGGTATGAATTTTAGCTTTAGTTAAACAACATTAGGCTTTAGTGAAACCAAGCTTTAGTGGAAACATGCACTTGATAGCATACTTCAAAAGGACGCCAAAGTTATAACATAGCCTTAAGCCCAAAATTCTTGTCTGCAACTTAGGCCATGATTATCAAAAGAGAATTGCAGTACATGCACACATATTTGCGCATTTAACAGGAGCACATTTTAAAAAGTTTGGCATCAGTAGTTTTGAACATTCACATTTATTATTATGAAACACCTGTGGGCTATTTATTAAAAAGCAAAGCTGCGAACCACCCTAATGTAATTATCGTTCCTTAATGAATATTAGACGAGTGCGGATTCCTGGGCGAACTGGTGTTTCCTATATTGCTTTAGACTTCCAGGTAAATCTCGGTTTATTCATATATCCTTATTTAACCTATTTAATAAATGTTGCGTGAACAGCTTCACAAACATGGCCAAATATACAGATTCTTTACCTCAATATTTGCACAGATGTATGCAAAGTATTTCAAATTGTTTGGTACTGCAATTGAACAATTTCAGACGAATTCGAGTTTGAGCTACATTTATAAGATGGTTCTCAGAGGTGCACTTTCCCAGTACAGCGTTATTTTCATGGTTCCCCACAGAAAAAACACAAATTGTGGGAAAGTAGAAAGAACATTTATTACAAATTCACTGTTTATACAAAGCAGTGTTTATGGCTATGTTCCCTGCATTCTCTGTTTCACTGAGAGTGTAATATTACACTGGAATTCACTTGTCTTTACGAATCCATCTTTACACTTCCCTCTTAGGTACCTCTTTACAGTTCCACCTGAGTTTTGATTCCCACGCCAAGTTATCGTTTTTTATGCAGCACTAACAAGTTTCTAGGCCAATTGCAATCTGTCTTTTGGACAAATTTAAATTTGATCTATAATTTCCTGCATGAAAAAAGGCGCTTGGAAACATTCAGAGATAAGCTTCGCAATTTACGTAGTACACAAGCGTGCACAAAATCAGGGCACGCTGAAGATTTCCCCGAGGTCATCTGAATGACTTGTTCCCTGCTGCCGCAGATGGAGGTATATATGTGAGGGTCGTCACTTGGATTTCCCCACCTTGAAGAGCCATCTACAGAAAATTTCAGAAAAAGAACAAAATCCAGTGTACCATAAGCCCCTCAAACAAATCACAGGCATGTGAAGTACGAAAACTATATTGCACGAAAATGAAGACGGAGACCAGAGAATGAAATGAAAGGCCACACCAGAGAAGGAGTGATTTACGGCCTTTCAAATAATTTCACATCATTTCAGTAATCGTTACACAGAGTAATTTGGCCGCATTGTTCACAACAATGCGAAGCCACTATAGTCATATCGGCCAACCTTCCCGAATTTTAATCGTGCCGTGTTCCTGTTTATCCGCGAAATGTTTCTGCATGCTCACCCAGAACAGGCAGAAACTTTGGGCTACGAGATAAACTGACATACGTTTGCAAAAGAGAAAGCAAAAACATTTCCGCGCCTTCATGTGGAATCACTACTACACGCAACAGAGCGAACGTCGCACTAAACCCAGGAAACGTGCTTTCACGATGCTGACGCCGTCTGCGTCACATTTTTGGCTGTACTTAAACATCTGCCTCCGCCCCCCCCCCCCCCCCCTTGTACTGGAATTTCATTTTGAACGAGGATCCCACGTGGAAGCCGAAACGTTTTTCACTTCAGTAAGGTGTTCTTCTACCGGTGGTTTCTTCCTCGGCTATTCGTAAAAAGGAATCGACAACTTACATTTTTTCTTCGTTCAAATGTGTTGTGGGATAGGATACATCTAGAACTTGCACCGATCTTCTTCAATGACTCAAAGGGTTACTCGGGTTAAAATTTAATAGGCTTTAGAGCTGGGCAGTTGGTATACATTCATAATGAAAGAAGACCTCAAACTTGACAAGACGAAGAAAAGAACACAGCACAAGCCCTCACTAACAACTGGAGCTTTCTTAAAGAGCTCTTTTCGAAAAAGAATTCTTGTTGGCTCTGCAAAAACTGAAAAACTACAAAGCTCCATGCTGGGGAAATCGTTGTGTGAATTCATAAAGTTCATGTAGTAACGAACTGATAGAAATAGTCATTAAACATGAGGCGAAATAAGATACGAAATATAACATCATAACACTTGAAGTAAGGCCTGGCATTTTTACAAGTGAATCATACTTTTGTCTGCGCAGGCCTGGGTGCCATCTTTACAAAGAATATTTGAATGAATGAGTTTTAGTTATTGCATTTTCATACCGTTGTTTTCACGGAAATCAGACTTCATTTCAACTTGTGTCATACGCAGGGGAGTCCTGATTGTCAGCTCAAGGAACACTGCCTGCAAGAAAAACAATAGTGCTCATAAGTCATAGCATAGGTAGCCAGATGCAACCACACTTTCCCAACAGCCAGGAACCGATGAGGTTGCAGCACCCATTTTTACACCTGCACTTGTCTCTGTGTAATTCGTCACAATTTCTGTATCATCAAAAAACAACAACAATCAAGCAGCCTGCATGCTGGCTCATACATACCACCATTCTGTAAATCGCTTTACTGCACTACACTAGTATAACGCGAGACAACCATTTGCCCTGCAATACCACGCGAATAAATAAACGACTGATCTGTGCGAATGGGAATAATAAACCCACTTAACATGGTGACAATGCACCCCTACCTCAAAATGACTAACACCAAATTTACCCACTCAAGGAAAAGAATGACAAAAATGAAGAATGTTGTAGATATAAAAACTTTTTATTGTGCGGTAAGGCAAACTTTCACAAAAAAAGAGGCTTGTGCTGGACAGAAGTGAGTTTAGAAATTTCGGGCAGCATTAAGTGGACTACTTTTCTGCAGCACACACCTTGTGTTTATCCGGATGTATTACTACAAGACCAATAAACTAGACACCATTCCGAATATATGCAGCGAGAAAAATGAATATTTCCCGATGGCTGAAACAAAATGATAATACCCAGAGAGTAGCGCGATAATATAAGACTTTATTGGGAAAAAAGTGCGCCCGATGCAGCCAACAGCGTAAACAAAACGCTCAACACATGACGAAGGCGCGCAGAGCAGAAAGCAGGTCACGAGCGCCGTTATCTGTTATAATGTACGGGCTTTCAGGATCGTCCGCTCTAATCTGACGCAACGAACGCAAGCCCGTGATTTCATTCAATTGCCGTCGCGGGCAACAGAAAACGTCCAGCGAAGCAACCAGTCGGGTAACGAAAATCCCTCTCGAATGCTGCAATTTCAAATTGAAAAGCCCCCAGCGAAAAGATACATCCAATGAAAACCGGAAACCGTTACGGGAATATACTCACCGAGTTCGCTTTCACTGGCGCCGGGGCATTGGTCCAACATGCGAACTTGACGCTGGTTGTAGAAGAACGGGCCGTGTAGCGCTGCCAGTCACAAATGGGCTCGCCGCAGCCTCCGCGACTCACGCCGACAAATAAGTCTTGTAACAGCCATCCTCGCTTCATCGTATACATATAGGGGTATCACAGCGGTAAAAAGGCTCGAGTGGCGCGAAAACGCGGCCACCGGACCTGCGGGCGCCGCCATTTCTCTATATCCCGTCATGCAACAGAGAAATAAACGGCCGCCTGGAGAGAAGGCGCGACGAGCATCTCTTATAGGTTACAGGGCGTTTTATAGGTTACAAAGTAAAGGTTACATGACAGATTTTGTTTATGTAACCTATAAATTATTAATGTAACTTATAAACCGCTTTTAACTTCCTGCTTGTAACCCTTAGAATGGACTGGGATGAAGAAAACATCAAAATGGATCCATTGTAACCTTTATTTTATAGGTTACATCCCTTTAGAAGTTACATTATGGGTTACCAGGATTAGAGTGTAGGCATATACAGCTTTGCTGTAAAAGCCTCGCATATTATAGCTGCCGGTCAATCGGGGGCAGCTTGCGAGAGCGGCTCCTTGCGCGAGCTTTCCTGCACGGCTTCCCCACCTCAAGCCGCCGGGGTTGAGGGTTCACCGACCGCTGCACAGATGGCGACACGAGTACTGCGCGGAGGCGCTCGGCGTGTGGCTCTCGTCGCAGCTAGCAAAGGGCTGCTAGGCGAACGGGCAACGCTTATTGTACGTGCGGTACTAGCCGATATACGATTTCTTGAGTCCCGAATGGACGATGGAGGGGTGCAGTCATCTACACATGCTTTCCATCACCCTCTCGCGCTTGCCATCAGAGATGTCTCACTGACCCTGCAAGGACATAAACGGCTGTATTACTTCCAATGCTTTGATCGGATTTATACTATCCCGTGCTTTTTACGACATGTGATTACACTACGGCATTATTTTTAACTTCTTCTTTTCTTTTTTTACCTGAGATGCGCACAACTAAAAAAATATACCTGTGGGAAATTCGAGATTACCGCTAGAGTGAAGTGCTGCTCCTTGGTGATTCTTGGGTGTTCTCGGCTAAGCATGGTGGTAGTTGGGATGCTTACGCATAAGAGAATTAAGAAAGACATCCTATAGATAACATTCTTTTCCAGTTTAAGATATTACCTAAAGTTCCGAAAGAAGGCCACCCAAAGTACAGCGATATCAAGTGCAAAATACGGGATGGCCGAACTTTCGGGTCTGAAGCGAAAAACTACAAAGATAGTAGCCGCACCACCAACCAAAACTGCGGAGATATCAGTAAAAAAAATCTAAGATGTACATCCTTCGGGTCAATCGCGGAAAGGACCAATAAGTGACCGCATCAACACATGAATAGATGATCCGCGTTTATTTTGTTCACTCATCGGCGCTAAAGCCGCCGATTTTAGGAGTGGGCGATTTTGGGGTCTTTTAGTAAATTGAATATTTCACATGCAAAGGGGAGTGGGTGATGTTTCGGGGAAGGGCGTTTTCTCGAAGCTTTATGGTACTCCATATTTCTGATGGCTGGAAAATTAACGATGTTAAGAGGGCGCGAATGACACGTTAGTTAGTTAAGCGAACCTTTCGAGAGGCTCTTAGGACATGCCTACATGTGGGGACGTGAAGACATTTTGCTGGTGCCGTTGGAGTTGGTGCTGTAGGATCCCCTATACACACTCACACGAGAGCTACAAACATTGATAGGCAGGAGACTATTCGGTAATTTTATTGAGGGAACCACTTCCCCAGAATCCGCGTTCTCCATCGCTGGGATGTGCGTGTTACGTTCATGGGCCATTACGTTCACGTGCAGTCCCTTGCACCTGTCACGCGATATGGTGTCATTGCGGCGCACGCCAGGCTCGCCTTCCTTGCTGCAGGCAACCCGGTAATTTGGCGTCGTGATAACGCACTCGCCTCCTATTTACTTTGCCAAAGTTTTATCACGCAAATTTTAACACGAAATTGGAACAATTGAGTTGGGTAGTATGAAAAACGAATGAAGTAAGGGCGACCAATCGGTCATTTTCCCGCTTTCCTCTGAGCCTTGTTTGGGTGACAAGCGGCTGTAAGGTTTGGCGTAGGAGCACCTGTGTAACTTCTTCAAAGTGGACCTCTTGTGGGTGAACTCCTTGTTTTTTATTTACTCATCCTTTTTGCCTCGCTGGGTGGTGGGACCATGGTCACAATGAATGGGAAAATAAAGTTAATTCTCTTTCTGGCTCTCTCTCTCTCTCTCCCTTGCGTCCGTAGGACGACAAGAGCCTTTTCTTCCTCTCCTCGACACATCCGCAGCCTTCGGCAACGGCGCATCATATTTGGATAAAAGATAGCCTCTACTGCCCCTAAAAATGTTCCCTAGCAATGAATTTGTGTTTATACTCGGGGACAAGTTGGGAGCGGAAATAGCTCATGCAATGTATCACTCCGCTGAAGTGACGGCCGTGGATGTTAGCGCGCCCCACGTTTTGAAAGGTTATTGCGCTTACTGCGTGACATCGCGTGCCTTTTGTCCCGTAGTTTTTTTTTTTTGTCGTCGCTGCAGTAATTTATAAGCAGATTAAGTTTCCAAAATTACTGAAACTACTCGCGTCACGTTCAAAATACTCGCAGTAAGGCACGGTTGGCGCCGCGTGGAGAAAAAGCTGGCTGCGGTGATGAGGCGCAGTGGCAACTTCCACAGCCTACGTTGTGTCCGAGTATAGTAGTTAAGCCGACTTTACGGAGATTGGTGTAGGATTTGATTTGTAAGCTGGCTCTGCCACATTCTGTGTTTCACAGTGAAGCCTACTCATACCCCTGAACGCGGCGGAAGGATACCGCCGCGTTCAGGGTAAACTGCGGAAGCCAAGCGTAAGCGCGATGCCTGTCGGGTCCCTAAATACCGGGAGGCAGAATTCGCAAGACGTCGACGTGGCTTAAATCCCACTGAACGCTTCCCCAGTGTAACGTCGCGGTTTGAGAGAGAGAGAGAGAGAGAGAGAGAGAGAGAGAGAGAGAGAGAGAGAGAGAGAGAGAGAGAGACGTTTTATTTCTATACAGGCTTAATAAGGGTGGTGGAGCCATGGAAGGGCATCTCTGGGCATGAGCCCTGTCGATCCGAGCGTGCGAGAGCTTACAGCCAGGAGACAAGGGGAAGAGGGGGGGGGGGAAGAAGGGCGTCTGTTTGAACCACGTATTCCCTTCATGTCAATCGGCAGCACTCAAGCAGCTTTCACGTATAGGTGTCCGATTGGGAATCAAAGGGAAAGTCATCCACGTCCCAAGTGATGTGAGCAAATGTGGATGGAGAGGTCAGCTCTTCTATCAGCAGTGCTGGCTACGCCAGATGGAGAGGATTACAATGCAATGAGCAGAATGTGAGAGATTGGGCAGCCAACAATTAAAGAGAAAACAAAAGTTAAATAAAAAAATTACAGGCAATGAAATGCAAGAAAAAACTCTAAGTAAAGTTGAGTAAAAAAGTTGAGCGAATGGGGGCGAGGGAGCACAGAGCGTCTGACAGCAAAAAGGTGAAAAAACGCACATGACGACTCAAACGCGTACCATTGTTTTGGCGCTCTTTGCCCCAGTTGGCCTTGCGCCGCTAACATCCAACCATCATCATCAAACGCGTACAGAGGTAGCCATGCGAACAATTCAAGAATCACAAATTTTTCTCTAGGCCAGAATCCCGCAAAAAAGGCAGCAAAATTTCTGTCCATAAAGATTATTGTTGTTGGCCCAGGGTCAAAGAAAGTGATACAACTGAAGCCTTGCTCCACGCCGTACATGAGACAGGCAGCTAGCCGCTGTTGCTCGCGCACCGGCAAACCACGGGCAGATACACAGCAAGGGCTCGGTAGTCTCGCGCCCAGTGCACGTGGAGCACAGTGGTGAATCCTCCCACCCTTTTTTAAGAGCGAATGCTCTTTATAAGCGACCCCAAACCATCCACCGCCGGCGGCGGCGTCCGCAGTGCTCCTCTATATTTAAGAAAGAAACAGCATCCGGCGCCAGGTTTCGATCCGAGGACTTTGCGGGCCGCAGCCCGACGCTCTACCGAATAAGCCACGGCCGCGACGCTGATATCGGTGTCAGAACGCGCCTTATATCTTTAACGCACTCAAACTACGTCGTCAGCGGCGTGCGTTGGCGACTCAGCGGCGTTATATTAAACTTGAAGCTTCAGGTGTAAGCCACGTTGAGACGCAAACGATTCATTACACCTTCAGACGCTTTGGTTAGGTCGGGTGGAAAACGGAATTTACAGAGAGCGTCAATGCCATGCAGACGTGTATATCCGCAGCGAGGGTCCTGCCACTTCGACATTTTTCTCACTCCATCCAGTTCGATAGATAAGGGCACAACCATCCTCGCGCGAGAAAGGAAGCAGTGTCTTGTTACGTAGAGAGTGGCCAGCGCTGCTGCATGAGATGTAGTATTTCCTTCTATTCCCGAATGACCAGGTAGCCATTGAAGCACGTTGTGATGAGTTTGTAGCCAACGAATTACTCACAATAAACTCCGCTGCAATGGTACTGAATTTTTCCTACCGTGGAGCTGTGGCCACCGCTATAATCGTGTGGGAAAAGGGCCAATGCCCATGCCAGGGGCCATCTTCTGAATTTTCTGCTTACAGGATAGGGAATATCAAAAGTTCGGGTTACATCTTCCACTGATGAGAGCCCAACAGTAAAATAAACAAAAAGAGACTGCCTGGCGCCGAACCTTAGTGGGCCATGAAGACAACATATACCTTTGCTTATTGCCGCTTTTTAGATGGATGCCCTGTGTTCGATATTTCGGCGCCCAATAAATATCCCTGGGTGGGCCAAAATGAATCCGGAGCCCTCCACTACGGCGCGCCTCATCGTTTGTGTAGCGTCGGCCCGTTAAACCCCACAATCAATCAATCATTCGAAACATGGGACGTATACTCACTACTTTTTTCCGGGAAAAAACGGAGCTTCAAGTTTATTTCAGGGGAATTTTCTTTGAACGAGCGAATGTGAAATTATCCGCCCGTTTCGTAGCATTATTACGTTACGAAGTTCTAATGATCTTGTGAGCGCAGACGAAGAATGGCAGATAGTATGTTCGCAACACGGCAATAAATTAAGTCTGGTAGGAACGGGAACTCGGTCGATAGGCGTTCAACCTAATAAAATCTATCCGGGTCCCACCTGTGCGGGGCTGAGAGCGCCTGCTTGTTTCAGACGACGAATTTTAAGTCCAGGTCTACATTCGATTAACTAGCGCCCGGCTTGTAAAAATAGCGTGTTAATTACGAGGCCAACGAAAGAGGACACGCAAGACGATCAGTAATGTGGGCTGGTTGGTTAGATAACGCAGTTCGGTAATTATAATAGTTGGGTAGTTATAGTTAGTCAACTACTTCAGTAACCAACTAGCCCACATTAACGCATTTACCCCGTACCACCCGACAGAACAGGCCTCTCGTATTTCCAAAATTTCGTCCGATTTCTACTGCACAAGGCGCGAGCGAGTGTAAGGGGTGGTTCGTGTCACTTTGCTACTGGAGTGACACAAAGGTGGCGCCACTACTTTATCGATTTTACATGTTTTTGACGCCATCAGCCAACTCATACAGGCAGGCGGATTTCGTTTCCCGGTGAACGCATTCAGCCAGTGCGGGAAGTATCCAAAGGGGTCGCATCCCCACATGTATGTATGTATTTATTGCACAAAAAACAAGAAAGGAAGGTCCACCAACAGGCGTAAACCAACAGGCGCTTTCTTGAAATCAATTACTTATTTTAGGCAGTTTGCTTTAAACTCGACGCAAGCGTTGTTCCGCGATGGCAGACTTTTCGAGTGAAGCAAGGTTGGATGACGTCTTAATGGTACCTTTATACTGACCTCACTGTGTGCGTGAAACCAAGTGCCACCACTGGTTTTACTGGCTTGTACTTCGCCAGTGCTCGCGCTCAAATATTGCCGCCAAAAAGTTTGAGTTCCGCGAGTACCACTGTATACTGTTTTTTCAGCTCCTTACCCCGTGAGGAGCGTGTGCATCGAGGCATCTTTTCCAGAAAAGGCGTTACTTCAATGTTTCATTCCCGGTAAGGGTGAAAATAAAAGGATGCTGCGAATCACCTCGGACGTCAATGCTTTCGTGCGAAAGCAGGGGATATATGGCAAAACTTCCTGCAAATCTTTTCCCCCTCTTTCAGAAAGGAATCTTCTATGCGAGCGTACGTCCTTCGACCTTCATTTTTCTGCAGACGTAAACACATCTTCAAGGCTCTTACTGAACGTCCAGGCGCAATTGTTGCCGGACAACAAAAGTAATGCACTATAGTACTCACGAGTTAGGCCGAGAGCACACCAACGTTCAGAAACAGTCATCTGTGACGATACAAAAAAAAGATTATCGGTCTTTTCTGACCAGTTGTAGTTAGTTTTTTATGTGCTTCGTTACCCTACAACCTGTACTTGAATTCTTTTTACTTTTCTTAACAATAAGATTATAGGTGTTGGTGGCATGTTTATTACCCCAGTTTTGTATACGACCGGATTTTTATGCATGGGAACGCGGGCGAATCGTTTACACGTCCATTATTAGCGCCTTTCGCGTAGAGTAAAAGCCACATCTCTTTATTCTTTCTTGTCCAGCCTTTCCTGAAAAAAAAAAAAAAAAATACTAGCTCGTATACAGAACCTTTTCGGTTCCTCCGCACGGAAGCTTTTACCAGCTCTTGAGCAGTGATCCCAACACGAGCCTATTAGTGTTTTAATTCACAGATGGCCAGCCATGCAAGCCCTCCTTGTAAACCGCAAGTTGAACCCGCCAGGTTTAGGCTAACCACTTTATTCTTGAAATTATTTCCGGACGCTGCATCGCTTTTTCTGATGTAGGCGAAATAGAAAATGGGCAGCCAACGTGAATTTTGATGCACATTCACAAACAGAAAGTGGTCAAAATTAATGCGGAACCCTAGATCGAGAAACTCATAGGTGTGTTCATTTACGGCGTGAAAAACGATTTGAGAATTACGGATACGCGGCTAGGTTACATCTGTAAACTTAGTTTTTCAACTTTTCTTGTTTCTTTGCATCCCTTAAATGTTTCTAACACGAGAAATAGGCGATGTATCGTTAAGGGGAACATATTTACGCTTGACAGTATATTCATCTACGCTTAAAGTTTACAAACCAGCGACGCACGTCAGCTGTTACTACACTCTTAACGTTTCATTTTTCTACAGTCATTACATGGCCTCCGTGGAGAACTGTGCACGGTAAATTATAAGTATGTTAAAGGACCGCCCTTGCGACCGTAACCTGAAGTAAGCACCAGCTGCCTCCATTCATCCTGTTAAGGTGAAGAGAAATTTATGGCTTTGTATTTTGCTACTCATCTCAACGTCATGGGTTTGATCACCAGAGGGAGTGGCCTTATACTCCTGGCCAAGGAGAAATACAAGACTGCCAGTGTAGTCAAATATGTGATTTGTTCAGACAGCATTGGAGCTTCTCGTTGCTTACACTGGCGGCTTACTGTATGCATGGTCCATGAGGCTAATAGGCGCTAGACGCTAATATACAAACTACCAGTTACTTCATGTTCAAAATATTATGTTGTTTCGAATCTAGGCATTCCTCGGATTAGCATTTGCCGGAAAAAGGTCCAAGGATTGTAATTATTGAGCTAGAATTCATGGGGCAGCGGTTAAGTTACCTGAACACGAGTCAGAACTTTTGAGTCACGGAAGCCTTTCTCAAAAACTTGGGTATACCACGCTGGAATGGCTATGACCGGCTACGAGAGAGTTGGCCGATTCGATTTGCTGGGTTTCTATAAAGCACGCCTTACAATAACGAAAATCTGGACTGAAGCTTGTCCAACTTTTAGTGAGTGAGTGAGTGAGTGAGTGAGTGAGTGAGTGAGTGAGTGAGTGAGTGAGTGAGTGAGTGAGAATGAGCGAGTGAGTGAGTGAGAATGAGCGAGTGAGTGAGTGAGAATGAATGAGCGAGTGAATGAGCTAAAGTGAATGAGCGAGTAAGTGAGTGAGTGACTTAGTGCGCCATCTCTTAACATATTAAAAATTACGGTAGCATTTTTTTCGTGTATTGCAGCGATTTTCGTTGGTATTAAACTACCCATTGTAGACAATCATTTCAGGTAGCATCAAAATTGG